>NC_058133.1:98464596-98534572 GCF_016433145.1 Gracilinanus agilis | reverse complement strand
TAGGGAGGGAGAGGGCTTGGGGGGGGGGAGGAGCACCATGTGGCTTTAAAGAACAATAAGAGGGGAATAAGAAGTGAGGGGGGAGAAAGGGACGTACAACAAGGGAGGGGATTATAGGTACTGATTAAAAACAAAACACTGGTATAGAAGGAAACAGTGAAAGAAGAAATGAAAGGACTAGGAGATCAAAATATCTGGGAATGCAGAGTTGATAATTATAACTCTGAATGTGAATGGGATGAACTCCCCCATAAAATGGAAGCAAATAGCAGAGTGGATTAGAAACCAAAACCCAACCATATGTTGTTTACAAGAAACACACATCAGACAGACAGACAGACATAGAATGAAAATGAGAGGATGGAGCAAAACCTTTTGGGCTTCAAATGAGAAAAAGAAGGCAGGGGTGGCTATCATGATCTCTGACAGAGCCAAAGTAAAAATAGATAAGGTTAAAAGAGATAGGGAAGGTTACTACATCCTAATAAAAGGCAGTATAAACAATGAAGAAATATCAGTACTCAATATGTATGCACCAAATGGAATAGTTTCCAAATTTCTAAAGGAGAAGCTAGTGGAGCTCAAGGATGAAATAGATAGCAAAACCATACTAGTGGACCTGAAACTTCCCCTATCAGTTCTAGATAAGTCAAGCCAAAAAATAAATAAGAAAGAGATAAGAGAGGTGAATGAAACCCTAGAAAAATTAGAGTTAATAGATATTTGGAGAAAAATAGAGACAAAAAGGAATACACCTTCTTTTCAGCAGCACATGGAATATTCGCAAAGATAGACCATGTAATAGGGCACAGAAACATGGTAAACAAATGCAAAAAAGCAGAAATAATAAATGTAACCTTCTCAGATCATAATGCAATAAAAACAGTTATTAGTAAGAATACATGGAGAGGCAAACCAAAAACTAATTGGAAATTAAATAATATAATTCTCCAAAATAATTTAGTGAAAGAACAAATCACAGAAACAATTAATTTCATTGAAGACAATGACAATGATGAGACATCTTACCCAAACTTATGGGATGCAGCCAAAACAGTTCTAAGGGGAAAATTGATATCACTGAGTGCATATATTAACAAATTAGGGAGGGCAGAGGTTAATGAATTGGGCATGCAACTTAAAAACCTAGAAAATGAACAAATTAAAAATCCTCAGATGAAAACTAAATTAGAAATACTAAAAATCAAAGGAGAAATTAATAAAATCGAAAGTAAAAGAACTATTGAATTAATAAATAAGACTAGAAGCTGGTATTTTGAAAAAACAGATAAAATAGACAAAGTACTGGTTAATCTGATTAAAAAAAGGAAAGAAGAAAACAAAATTAATAGTGTCAAAGATGAAAAGGGAGACCTCACCTCTAATGAAGAGGAAGGTAAGGCAATCATTAAAAACTATTTTACCCAATTATATAGTAATAAATTTAGTAATCTAGGTGATATGGATGAATATTTGCAAAAATATAAGTAGCCTAGATTAACAACAGAAGAAATAGAATACTTAAATAATCCCATATCAGCAAAAGAAATTGAACAGGCCATTAAAGCACTCCCTAAGAAAAAATTGCCAGGGCCTGATGGATTTACAAGTGAATTCTATCAAACATTCAAAGAACAATTAATCCCAATACTATACAAATTATTTGATATAATAAGCAAAGAAGGAGTCTTACCAAATTCCTTTTATGACACAAATATGGTACTGATTCCAAAGCTAGGCAGACCAAAAACAGAGAAAATTACAGACCAATTTCCTTAATGAATATAGATGCAAAAATCTTAAATAGAATACTAGCAAAAAGACTCCAGCAAGTGATCAAGAGGGTTATTCATCATGATCAGGTGGGATTTATACCAGGAATGCAAGGACTCTTTGCAGATGATATGATGGTCTACTTAAAAAATCCTAGAGAATCAACTAAGAAGCTTGTAGAAATAATCAACTTTAGCAAAGTTGCAGGATACAAAATAAATGCACATAAATCATCAGCATTTCTATATATTTCCAACAAATCACAGCAGCAAGAGTTAGAAAGAGAAACACCATTTAAAATTACTCTAGACAGTATAAAATACTTAGGAATCTATCTACCAAAACAAATACAGGAATTATAGGAACATAACTACACTTTCCAAAAAAGTAAAACTAGATCTAAACAATTGGAAAAACATTGATTGCTCATGGGGTAGGATGAGCTAACATAATAAAAATGACCATTCTACCCAAATTAATTTACTTATTTAGTGCCATACCTAACTACCAAAAACCTTTTTTACTACATTAGAAAAAACTATAACAAAGTTTATTTGGAAGAACAAAAGATCAAGAATATCAAGGGAAATGATGAAAAAAAAAACATGAAGGAAGGTGCCTTAGCAGTACCAGATATTGTTATACTATAAAGTAGAGGTCGTCAAAACAATATGGTATTGGCTAAGAAATAGAAGGGAGGATCAGTGGAATAGACTTGAAGTAAGTGATTTCAACAAGACAGTGTAATGTAAACCTCCAAGTTTTGGGACAAAAAAACACTATTTGAAAAAAATTGCTGGGAAAATTGGAAAACAATATGGGAGAGATTAGGTTTAGATCAACATCTCACACCATACACGAAGATAAATTTAGAATGGGTGAAAGATTTAAATATAAAGACGGAAACTGTAAGTAAATTAGGTGAACACAGAATAGTATACTTTTCAGATCTCTGGGAAAGGAAAGATTTTAGAGAAAATTATAAAATGTAAAATAAATAATTTTGATCATATTAAATTAAGAAGTTTATGTACAAAGAAAAACAATGCAACGAGAATTAGAAGGGAAACAACAAACTGGGAAAAAATCTTTATAACAAAAAACTCTGACAGGGGTCTAATTACTCAAATATACAAGGAGCTAAATCAATTGTATAAAAAATCAAGCCATTCCCCAATTAATAAATGGGCAAGGGACATGAATAGGCAATTTTCAGATAAAGAAATCAAAAATATCAATAAGCACATGAGAAAGTGTTCTAAATCTCTAATAATTAAAGAAATGCAAATCAAAACAACTCTGAGGTAACACCTCACACCTAGCAGTTTGGCTAAAATGATAGCAGGTGAGAGTAATGAATGTTGGAGGAGATGTGGCAAAATTGGGACATTAATGCATTGCTGGTGGAGCTGTGAAGTGATCAAACCAGTCTGAATGGCAATTTAGAACTATGCCCAAAGAGCGATAAAAGAATGCCTGCCCTTTGATCCAGTCATACCATTGCTGGGTTTGTACCCCAAAGAGATCATAGATAAACAGACTTTACGAAAATATTTATAGCTGCACTTTTTGTGGTGGCAACAAATTTGAAAAGGAAGGTATGTCCTTCAAATGGGGAATGGCTGAACAAACTGTGGTATATGCTGGTGATGGAATACTATTGTGCTAAAAGGAATAATAAACTGGAGGAATTCCAGGTGAACTGGAAAGACCTCCAGGAATTGATGCATAGTGAAAGGAGCAGAGCCAGAAGAACATTATACACAGAGACTGACATACTGTGGTAAAATCGAATGTAATGGAAGTCTGTACTACCAGCAATGCAATGACCCAAGACAGTTCTGAGGGATTTGTGGAAAGGAACACTATCGGCATTCAGAGGAAGAACTATAGGCGTAGAAACACAGAAGAAAAACAACTGTTTGGACACTTGGGTTGATGAGGACATGATTGGGGATGTAGACCTGAAAAGACCACCCCCATGTAACTATCAATAATGTGTAAATAAGTCTTGACTGACCACACATAATAAAACCAGTGGATATGTGAATTAGCTACAGCTGAGAGGGGCGGAGGGTTAAGGGGGTAAAGGGGAAAGTAAAAACGTGAGTTATGTAACCATGGAAAATTTTTCTAAAGATAAAAAAAAATAAAAAAATTGTTAGAAAATGAATTGAGGCAATTACACAGAGAAATTTATGGGGAGAAACAATCTCTTATGGAAAATGCTAGGTTGCCACAGACTTCAATGGAAGGAGTGGGAAAAAATGGCAAGGGATTATCCAGAAGTAATATAGACTTCAAACTAGCCATGCAGAAAAAAAACTTTGTTGCAGGTAGTGAGTTAGACACTATGCTGAATGAAGTGAAAAAACCTAGGAGAAAGAATTGGTAACATAGCCAACCCCAGGGAACAGTGTTTTACTAAAGAGAAAAATGTTACTTTGTTAAGTTTGACCCCAAATGGTGTAAAGGGAAACCAAAAAGAAACACATTCTCAAGTTCCAAAGCCTAATTCAGAAACCCCCATAACATCTATCAATACTATAATATACTGTCTCAACCCTGAAGCTCAAAGTTTCAAACCTAGAAACAATGTAGCAAGTCTCCCAGATTTAAAACAACCAGCGAAAGAAAAATTTCTTAAAGCAAGGGAACACTGCAAACCTTGGAATTTTCAGGGGCTGACACCCAAACCAACCCAGACTTAGGGCTGAGATATCCAGGACTGGTAGAAGGGGAGAAGCCCACATCTAATTCTTTCCCTGAAATCGTGAGAGGAGACCCACAAAACCCTACAGTGAAGGGAGAAACAGATCAATTTTAAACTGTTGTTCCAGAGCAGCCATGTTTGTCAGTTTCTCAAGGTTCCATTCTAGGCAGAGAAACACAGCAGCAAGGGGGAGGGGCAGAATCAAACACCTTACAGGAAGTGTACATAGGGGCAGTCATTTTGCTGGAAATGACATCATCTCCAGATTACAGTATATCTCCTAATAGAGAAGCATTAGATTCTGAGACCGTTAATGTGTACAACCAAAAGTAAAAGAGAAGTACTTTCTTTGCACAATAACATCACTAATGAGCCATTGATTATTATAGAAATAAATGGTGAATCAATACAAGGAATTGTGGATATGGGAGCAGATGTAAGCATCCTAAAACATCTCCCTAGAGATTGTGAGATGCTTGGAACAGTGTTATTAAGGGAGCATCTGGGATACCCCAAAGTGCACCAAAATTCAAGTCAAAAATGGTGAAGTTGGGTCTAGAATATGACCACCAATTCTTATTTTTGCCATCATGTCCCAATAATTTAATAGGGAGGGACATCCTATGCAATTTAGCAGCTACCATCTCTTGTGAGCCAGATGGTGAGATCTATTTTTATCTCCCTAAAAGATCACTGAAGCATCATCCCAGTCTGTGCTTATAGAGGATATGAAATGATCATAGCATATTAGTACTGGAACAAGGAAGAATAACAATATACTGTTAGGGTAAAGACGTTAGAGAGAGGAAATATTTAATACTTAAGTGCACTGAAATCAACTTAAAGAGGGAAGAACAATCAGATCCATTGTGGGAGAGAACTGATTTGCACCCTATGGAGAAGTAGAAGGGTAACAAAAAGTCTGGTGGAGAGGGAAGTAACACTAGGAAGGGAGAGGGCGGGGGGTGAGGGGGAAACGCTTAAAAGATCCTAAGATGGGAATAAGAAGGGAGAGGATAGAAAGGGAAGTACAATAAGGGAGGGGATTAGGAGAACTGATTAAAAACAAAACACTGGTATAGAAGGAAATGGTGAAAGAAGAAAGGACAGGACAAGGAGAGAGAATCAAAATGTATGGGAATACACAGTTGATAATTATAACTCTGAATATGAATGGGATGAACTCGCCAATAAAATGGAAGCAAAAAGCAGAGTGGATTAGAAACCAAAATCCTACCATATGTTGTCTACAAGAAACACACATGAGAAAGGCAGACATACATAGAGTAAAAGTGAAAGGATGGAGCAAAAGCTATTGGGCTTCAAATGAGAAAAAGAAAGCGGAGTTGCCATCATGATCTCTGACGGAGTCAAAGTAAAAATAGATATGGTAAAAAGAGGTAGGGAAGGTAACTACATCCTAATAAAAGGCAGTATAAACAATGAAGAAATATCAGTACTATACCTTTCACTATATACCTTTCTTGTCATCTTGAGCTGCAACCTCAGCCAAGTAATAGTAGTAGTCTTCTTTCATTTTCAAATAAAAAACTGAACTGCTTTCTGCTTGTGAAGCATTAGGATTCAAGAACTTTTCCAATAGAGAGTTTGATCCAGATATCAGGGACTAACTCCTTCACAGCTGAAGATCTAAAAGTAACCAGGTAGGGAGAGATGTCTGCAAACTGTCCACCAGAACACAGGCCTTTTCTCTACTCGGAGTTGACTTGCAGGATTGATGTCTACAGCCTTCACAACCTTCACCAGTCTCCAAGATCCCAGGTCAAATAGGGATTGCTGATTGCACTTCTGCTCTGAACCCCTCATAGAACAGCAATATGTCTATTGCTCAGCTCTCTCCTCCCTACCACCTGCATTCTATTCAGAATGTCCATGACTTCCAGCAAAGGTTTTCCCTAACATGCTTACACAAATATGCTCTTAAACTTTTCAAGCCTATACCTATTACAGTTCTCAACATGTATGCACCAAATGGCATAGTATCCAAATTCCTAAAGGAGAAACTGGCAGAGCTCAAGAAGAAAATATTTAGTAAAACCATACTAGTGGAAGATCTAAATATTCCACTTTCAGATAGATAAATGAAACCAAAATATAAATAAGAAAGAGATAAGAGAGATGAATGAAGTCCTAGAAAAATTAGATTCAATAGATATGTGAAGAAAAATAAATAGGGACAAAAAAGCAATACACCTTCTTTTCAGCTGTACATGGTACATTCACAAAGATTGACCATATAGTAGGGCATAGAAACATTGCAAAAAATGCAAAAGAGCAGAAATAATAAATGTAACCTCAGATCATAATGCAGTAAAAATAATAATTAGTAAGGGCATCTGACCAAGCAAATCAAAAACTAGTTGGAAATTAAATAATATGATTCTCCAAAACCAGTCAGTTAAAGAAGAAATCATAGAAACAATCAACAATTTCATTGAAGAGAGTGACAATGAGGAGAAATCCTACCAAACTCTGTGGGATGCAGCTAAGGCAGTACTCAGGGTGAAATTTATATCCTTGAGTGCATATATTAACAAATTAGGGAGGGCAGAGTTTAATGAATTGGGCATGCAACTTAAAAAACTAGAAATCGAGCAAATTAAAAATCCCCAGGTTTCTGGGTTAAGATGGCGGCAGAGTAAGAAGTAGCTCTTAACCTCTCCTGACTGAAACACACAAAACTCCTAAAGGGGACATAAAAACAAGTCCAGACGAAAGGAGGAACCCCACAACAGCGCACAGCGTGGAAGGTACGTGGAATCGAGGCATTTCCATGCTATAAAGGGGTGAAACAGCTCTCACTAAATCGCGGGCTGAGCAACCCACCCCCCCAACCCCTCCACACACAACATCTATAGCGCCGAAGCCAGCTAAAAAGAAATAGAGCAAGTTTGGGGCACCCATCGAGTCATTGGCAGCTCTGGGGCCTGTTCCTGAGAGCACCAAGATTTAGGACCCCAAAAAAGCTAAAGAAAACACAGAAACTCTGAGCGCGGGAGCAGAACGCAGGCTCAGAGCTCAGGAGCGGGCGGAGGTGTGGGTGGAGGCAGACACAGCCACGAGCTAAAGCTATGAAACCCTGAGTGGGGAACCAGTGCAGATGGGTATACAACTGTGGAAGCAGTGCCCTGAGACTTGTAAAGAAACCTCCAGCAGAGGATCAAGCAAGGGGGTCCACCAGGGGGCTTGACCTTGGAAAAAACCAGAACTCAGACCTCAGAAGCCAAAAGACCGCGGACAGACCCTGAGCGCGAGGATAAACCTGAGAAGCTGCTGGGCTAACGATGGCTACCCAGACTCAGGAAGTTCAGAAGAGAAAGATTAACAACAAGAAAAAGAAGTCTTTAACACTTGACAACTTTTACACAGAGAAAATCCAGACAACCGAGCAGACAGAGGAAGAGAACAAACAAGCATCCGGACCCTCTTCAAATAAGGAAAACTCCTCACAAGCAATGGAAGAGTTCAAAACTGAGATTTTTGAGGAAAATGGAAGAGATCTGGCAAGAAAATAACACTTTAAAAGGTAGAATCCTGCAATTGGAATGTGAGGCTCAGAAACCAAATGAACTGATAAGCAAATTGAACACCAGAAATGACCAGATTGAAAAGGAATACCAGAAGATTATGGCAAACCATAAGATCATAGCCGAAAACCGAAAGATTATAGCCGAAAACCAATCCCTAAAGGCTAGAATTGAGCAATTAGAAGCTAATGATCTCTCAAGACAAGAACAAATAAAACAAAGTCAAAAGACTGAAAAAATAGAAGGAAATATGAAATATCTCAATGAGAGAGTGACAGACCAAGAAAACCGGTCTAGAAGAGACAATTTGAGAATAATTGGTCTTCCAGAAAAACCAGAAATTAATAGAAACCTGGACTCCATACTAACAGAAATAATTCAGCAAAATTGCCCTGAAGTCCTACAACAAGAGGGCAATATAGACATTGAAAGGATTCATAGAACACCTGCGACATTCGATCCAGAAAAGAAAACACCCAGAAATATAATTGCGAAATTCAAGAGTTTCCAAGCAAAAGAAAAAATCTTACAAGAAGCCAGAAAGAAACAATTCAAATATCAAGGAGCACCAATCAGGATCACACAGGATCTGGCAGCCTCCACGCTAAAAGATCGCAAGGCTTGAATACGATATTCAGAAAGGCAAGAGAGCTGGGCCTGCAACCAAGGATCAACTACCCATCAAAATTGACTATATATTTCCAGGGGAAAGTATGGGCATTCAACAAAATTGAAGAATTCCAGGTATTTGCACAGAAAAGACCAGGGCTAAATGGAAAGTTTGATATCCAACCACAAAAATCAAGAGAAACATGAAAAGGTAAATAAGATACAGAGGGGAAAGAAAGAAAACTTATAATTTTTAAATTTGCCTTTTTAAGGGCCTCAGTGCGATCTAATTATTTGTATTCCTATGTAGAGAAATGTTATGTATAATTCTCTGTAGTGAACTCTATTCACTATTATAGTATTCACTATTATAGTAATCAGAAGAATGATTCACAGGGTGAGGGTGGAACACTAAATAATCTAAGATGACATGGGGGATGGGAAAGAGGGGGTGAATAGCAAGGGACACCAAGAGAAACTTGAGTGAATAAGAAAAATAGGATATTCTATTACACACAAAGAGGGCATGGGAGGGAGAGGGGACAAATACTATTATAAGAAGGAGAGGAAGAGAGCATTAAGAGGTAGTATTTAAACCTTACTTTCAGTGTAATCAACCCGGAGAGGGAAGAGTAGCTATAGTATCCATTGGGACATAAAACTCTTATCTAACCCTTCTGAGAAAGTTAGAAGGGATAAACCACGGGGAGCAGGGAAGTGGGGAGGACAAAAAAAGGGAGGGGAGAAGAAGGGAGAGGGAATTCATAAAGCCTTTAAAAACAAAAAGAGGGGGAAAAATAAGGGAGAGGGTAGAAAGTGAAGTTAATCAAGGGAGGGGATAAGGGATAGCGGCTCAATAGCAAACCACTGGTTTAAAAGGAAAAAGTATAAGGAAAAATCGGGTAGGAATAGGGGAGGATTCGAAAATGTCAGGAAATGCACAACTGACAATTATAACTCTGAATGTGAATGGGATCAACTCGCTCATAAAATGGAAGCAAATAGCAGAGTGGATTAGAAACCCCAATCCCACCATATGTTGTCTACAAGAAACACATATGAGGTGGGTGGACATACACAAGTTTAAGGTTCAGGGTTTGAGCAAAATCTTTTGGGTGTCAAATGAGAAAAAAGAAGGCAGGAGTGGCTATTATGATTTCTGACAAAGCCAAAGTAAAAATAGATATGATTAAAAAAGATAGGGAAGGTCATTACATCCTGATTAAAGGCAGTATAAACAATGAGGAAATAACACTGCTCAATATGTATGCACCAAGTGGCATAGCACCCAAATTCATAAAGGAGAAACTGGCAGAGCTCAAGAAGGAAATAGATAGTAAAACCATACTAGTGGGAGATCTAAATATTCCTCTGTCAGATCTAGATAAATCAAACTGAAAAATAAATAAGAAAGAGGTAAGAGAGGTGAATGAAGTCCTAGAAAAATTAGATTTAATTGATATGTGGAGAAAAATAAATAGGGACAAAAAGGAATACACCTTCTTTTCAGCTGCACATGGCACATTCACAAAGATTGACCATGTTATAGGGCATAGAATCATTGCAAACAAATGCAAAAGAGCAGAAATAATAAATGTAACCTTCTCAGATCATAATGCAATAAAAATAATAATTAGTAAGGGCACCTGGACAGGAAAATCAAAAACTAATTTTAAATTAAATAATATGATTCTCCAAAACCAATGTGTCAAAGAAGGAATCATAGAAACAATCAACAATTTCATTGAAGAAAATGACACTCTTTGCAGATGATATGATGGTCTACTTAAAAAATCCTAGAGAATCAACTAAGAAGCTTGTAGAAATAATCAACAACTTTAGCAAAGTTGCAGGATACAAAATAAATGCACATAAATCATCAGCATTTCTATATATTTCCAACAAATCACAGCAGCAAGAGGTAGAAAGAGAAACACCTCTTAAAATTTCCCTAGACAATATAAAATACGTAGGAATCTATCTACCAAAACAAACACAGGAATTTGTGTTTGCTCTCCCTTTCCTTATTATGGGTGATTTCATTCCATTCACATTAAGTGTTATGTTTACTATGTATTATGTATGTATATATTCATACTATGTAAATTACCTTTGGATCCTATTCTATTCCTTTTCACTCTATTCTTCCTCACCAGTATTTTGCTATTTGTCTCCCCCATAATACCCTCTCCCTTCAATTACCCCGCCACTTTCCTTGTCTTGTTCTGCTTCTACTTCTATGTAGGGTAAGATAGAATTCTATTCCCCACTGTGTATACTTGTTTTACCTTCTCTGAGCCAGTTACAAAGAGAGTAAAGTTTAAGCATTGCCCATCCCCACCCTCATTCTCATCTCTATGTATTGATTTTTCTCCCCTCTTTATGTTATATAATTTACCCCATTATTTCTTTCCCTTCCCTTTTTTCTCAGTGCAACCCTCTCTTTCAGCTCTTGATTGATTTTTTTACATATCATTTGTATGCATAAGTATCATATCACACATACATATCATTTCATATCACCACATTTACATATACATCATATTATCATATATCATCATACACATCATATTATCATAATCAGCTTACTTTTCCACTCACTTTCTGAGTAAATTCCTTCTATCTTCTCTATTACTGAGAGTAATTTTTGAGAATTATAGAAATACTCTTTCCATGTAGACATATAAACATTTTTACCTTGAGTCCCTTAAATTTTCTTTCTTATTTACCATTCTGGACTTCTCTTGTGTCTTGTATTTGGCCTTCAGATTTTTTGTTTACGTGTGGCTTATTCCTCAGGAATGCTTGGAAATCTTCCATCTTATTGAATTGCCATTTTTTTCCCCTTAAAGAATATACTCAGTTTTCCTGAATGGGTGACTCTGGGTTATAAACCAAAATCTTTTGCCTTTCTGAATATAATATTCCATGCCTTCTGATCCTTTAGTGTAGAGGTTGCTAGGTCCTGAGTGATACTGATTGTAGTGCCATGGTATTTGAATACTTTCTTTTTGACTGCTTGAAGTACTTTTTCCTTCACTTGTGGCTCTTGAAATTCGCTATTATGTTCCTGGAAGTTGTCAGTCAAGTATTTCTTTCTGGAGGTGATCTGTGATTTCTTTCAATTTCAATTTTATTTTCTTGTTCAAGTATCTCTGGGCAGTGTAGTGCAGAGAGAGGGGGTCATGACAGTTTTTTCAAGCTTTGGCTGAGTTCTGAAAGCAGTTAGGAGTTTAGAAGCTTGAAGGAGAGTTTCAGTTGGTTTGGGGATCTCGTGGAGAGTCAGACCAGCTGAGCTGCTTTCTTGCCTATCTGAAGAATTGAAAATTTAGTCTAGCTTTGGAATATTTATTTAAGAATTGTAGTTTAGATAAACCATTTGTATCTCCATACCCTACCTCATTTCCTCCCTTCCTTCCCTTACCTTAAATGTCTGTGGAGTTAATAAGGAGAGTAAATCAGAGAGTAGTTCAATCCTGTGAGGGGTTTAACTATAATTTGGCAGTATCTTATAGAAAGGTTAGTTAGTCATCATTTTATTCTCTTTAGATTTCAAGAGTACCTTGAGAGCTGAGCTAAGGCAGGACCCTGCTCAGACCCTATCTCTGCCTCCCTTCCCCCCCTGAGGTTTCTTTAAACAACTGTTAGGGCTTTCTCAATCCGCTTTTCCTGACAAATCATCCTTAAAGACAATAAACCCTTTTGTGTTTCAACAGACCTGTTAATTACTTTGTCAGTTAATTAGTAAGAGAGGGAAGAAGAGGCAAAGAACCAACATACTCTGGGCTTGAAGGGAAGCTGGGGTATCCATCTTGAAGGAAGGCGTAACTTCAAAACAAGTCCCTTGTGAAATTAACTAAAGCCTGTAGTTAATTTCAGTTCAGTCTATTTCCCTCAGTTTGTCTTTAGTCTAAGTCCTAGTCTATAAGCCCTGCTGTCTTTGCCTGTTTAGATTAATTCATTCTCTCCTTGAAGATCTTTGTTCCCGTCAGTGCTATACTCCCTGACTTCAGCCCCATATTATATCCTGAATCTCCCTATTCCAGCCTACCTGTAACCAATATTGCTTACCTAGCAAGTCCCTGACAACCTCCCTTTAAAATCCCCTTTTACCACACACCTTTCCTCAAATTTTCCCCATTACAGCAGTTACCTTTGATAATTTCTCATATATGATATTCAAGGTTTTTTCTTCATCATGGCTTTCTAGGTCTATTGTTTTTTCTGTTTTACTATTCCTTTGATTCTGCTTTATTGTTTCTTGATTTCTCATGAAGTCATTGATTTCTAGATGGTCAATTCTGTTTTTTAAGGCCTGGTTTTCCTGTTATTTTTTTTGGTTCTCCTTTTATAATTTGCCCATTTCTTCTTGCATCACTTTCATTTCTCTTCCCCACTTTTCCTCTACTTCTAATAATTGGGTTTTGATATGTTTTTTGAGCTCTTCCAGAATCTGTGTCCAATCCATATTTTTTCTTTTCAACTTTGGGTGTGTTTCATTTGCTTTTGTTGTCCCTTTCTGTGTCTGCACCTTGCTTTTTGTCTCCATAAAGTCTTTATAGTTAGGTGCTTTTTTGATTGTCTGCTCATTTTTCCCATCTAATTATAGGTAAGCTCTGTTTTCTGGGAAGTTGGGGTGCCCTCTTAAACTTCAGTCCTTCCTTGATGTTATTTTCAGCTTATGTTCTGGGTTGTTACTAGTTTACCAGATGGTCTGAGGGCTGAGTGCTCTGAGAGTCCTCTCCCCCTGCTGATTCAATTGACCCTAGAGATTTTGATAGCTTAAAGACTTTCCTCAGGCTTGGGCTTGTGTTTTTTGATCTCAAGGTGTTCTCGATTCAATCTGATATACTCTTGATTACCCTGTCCTGGGTCTCCACCCTTAGTTTTGGGCAAAAAGATCCTGGGGAGGCTCCCCCTGAGATATGTGTCCTCATCCCAAACCATGGATTATGTCCTCACCACAAGCCCAGACTGGGATTCCTGGTTTAGCTCTGGGCCTACATGGATTCGCCCCCTTCTACCCAGATTGCCCTGGGCTGGGACTCCAGACTTCTCCCCAAGTTTGCAATTTCAAGGCGTGTTAGTTGACTTCGACCTCTTTTTGCCCACCAGGATCTCAGGGTTTGACTTGGCTTATGCTTAAGTTTGGAACCTGTGAGAGCATATATGTGGGGCAGTGGGGGTGTCATTTCCTCTTGGTTTGCTCTTCACTTGCTATTCTCTGTGAAATTAGAATCTGTAAAAGCTACCATTCTTGGAATCCCACTCACTTCCTTTTGTTACATTCTGATGTAGACAAGATATAAATTGGGTGGAGTTCCATGTCTAGAGCACTCTTTTTCCTTCCTTTTGGTGGCTTTGGTGGATTGAGCATTTTTAGCAGGTAGAAAAACTTAGTCACTTGGTTTTATTTTGTCAGATAACAAAGTTTATAAAAAATAATACTTGAAGTTTTGGACATTAATTTAACTCTCCCTTTTATGGTGACCAGAAGTGGGGTTCAGAAACTCTTAATTCTCTCTGAATAGATTAGTTTGAAAAAGTCCCCCTATTCCCCCACCCCAACTCTCTTCAGTTCCTGCCTCCTGCTGCTAACTCCTTGGGTGGTTCTAGCCACCTGCTTCTGCTGCTCCTCCTTTTCCTGCTGCTGTTTCTATTGCTGATTGGAGCTGCTCTTCAGAGGCTTGGAAAATATAAAATCCCTCTTTCCCTTACATTGGCAACAGCTGAGTGCTTGCTCACTGCTTGCCTTGGAAGCCTAGGTGTGTTTACCTTAGGCAATCCCTCTTAATTCCTTGTCTATGTGGCAGGGGAAGCAAGCTACTTTCTGGCATTTTACCCCTATGGGGAAGGGGAAGGATGGTTACTCTTCCAAACAGGAAGTAGAATTGCAAACATAACTCACTCTGTGAAAGAGCGGTGCATTACCTATCTCAAACAGCCCCCAGTTTTAGGATTTTTTTCTTTCTAATGTTTCTGGGTGCATGATCTTTGCAGTTGAGATGAACATTTCATCTTCCTACAACCCCTTGCCATTCTGGTCTGCTCAGTGTCTACAGTACTTCCAGTATGGGATTCCTTCACACTATGTTCAGTGGGGAATTCTCCCTCACTATGGGAGATCCCAGAAGTGTAACAAAAGGAACCTAAATGGTAATGATCCTGGGGAAGGTAAGGAACCTTAAAGAGTCTGGAGGTGGATTTTTAAGCCTTTTCAGACTCTATTGTTTTATGGAAGTCTCTAGCGGAATTGGAAAAAAAGGACTCTTAAATTCAGTGCCTCTATCCTCTCACATATATTGTATTTGCTGATTTGCTTGTTTTAAGATTTTATTTTGTTTGTCAAATTCTGTTATATTGTCACTTTACGTTACTGTGTTTTGACAATTAGCTATATATGCTGTTACATACTCTTTATTTGTACTTTCCCATATGACTAGACTGGAGAAGATACCATTTTACAAGTGCCTTTGAGTTATTTATAACAAGAGGTAAAGGCTCCATTTAGTAGCTTAATTTGAAGTGCTGTAGCACTATTATATCCTACCTCCACATTTATGAAAATGTAATGGATGGGCCATATAAAGACATGCCTTTTACAGCTATTATAGTCTCATGCCAGAGGAGCTGGGAAGATTTTCCTAGGGTGTGATAGCCCTGGATGGCTCTGATCAGGGATCATTTTCCCATGAAGTCAAAGTAGCTTCTGGATGATTTTTAACTCTTCAGCTTAATCTAATTCCACCAGAATGATCTAGATTCTTGGTGATGTTTTAGACCCAAAAGGTTTTTTTGAATTAGCTGCTATACTGCTGTTTTTTATAAAGCTGTTCTCTTAGTGAAAATTAATGTATCCCAAGTTGGTCCATGTGTTTGTCAATACCCTCCTCAGAGGGAATTGTATAATTGTCATGAAATTCTGGTTTTATAAAAGTTAAGAAACTTGCTATCTCCCAGAATCCAGGAAGTGAACTGCTTGGAGGAGGTGCCGTGGAGCTGCCTGCAGAAACCTCACACTGCCCTAAAGGATATTGAATGAACTTCGGGCTGTAGTGAAATTGAACTGTTGAACACATTTATTTTGTATGTATACTGTTATGCTGAAGGGGGACTGCCCCCAAGTGGCTTTTTGTCAATGTACCTAGCAATCATTGGTTTTGTTCTCCTTCCTTTTTATCCACAAATTATTGTAATTTATAAGTTGGTTATATTTATAAACTCCACTGGGGGAGAGTAGTCTTCCAAAAGATCTTAGGAGGGATTGTAAAATTAGAATCTTTTATTCTAAAAACTATGATTCCCAGAATCCCACTCATTTTCTGTCATTATGTGGTGATGTAGACAGGACATAAATCTGGTGGATTTCTGTATCTAGTGCTCCTTTTCCTTCCTGTCCATGGCTTTGGTGGATTGGGCATTTTGAGCAGGTAGAAAATCTTAGTCACGTGGATCTATTTTGTCAGATAATAAACTTTATAAAAAAATAATACTTGAAGTATTGGGCATTAATTTAACTCATACAATCCCCTGCTAGTTCTGCTCTCCTCTCACTTCAGTTCTCCAGATGATCTCTGTCTACCTTTTGGGTTTTTTTTTAAGGTTGCTTCCCTCTGTCTCTTTGTTGGTTCTTACATTCCTGTATTTGTTTTGTGGTGATATTTTACTCTTGGTCAGAGAGGATGATCATGGTGAAATGGTGAACTGCTGCCCTAGTTACTCTTCCATCTTGGCTCCACCCCCAGAAGTCTATCACACTCTTAAACTTGTCCCTGTGATGTTGCCATTTTAGTCACCATTATGGAAGAAATTGACTGGTGAAAGAGTAGAGAGTAGAAGAGGAAATGGAACTCTTCTAGTTGGGGCTCTTGAAAGATTTTAGGCAGGGTAGGATTATTTATAAACATAGTTGAAAGTTAATATCACTTGACCCCTCTCCTCTCTGGTCCCTAGTCTTCTATGCTCTCATTATTAAAATTTCCAGCACTATGTATCTTTTCTTTCTTCTGATGTTCTATCAAGCTTTAACAGTTATTGCTTTTAGAAGGCTTTGCCCAAAGAGTATGAGCTTTGTTGTATTTTATCAGATTGGATAGACACCACAATGATGGACTTGTTTTCTATTTTTTTTTTTAGATAAGTTCTTAGCTAAATTCAGAAATGCTTGCTATTACAAGGAGGTCTCATAGTTGGTATATTTGTGGTCACAGCATTCATGAATAAAGTTGAAGTATGGAGGAAGGTTGTAATCTGGGTCTTTAAGAGGAAGTAACCACAGTAATAAAATTAATGAATTGTTGAAATACATATAATATGCCATTTCTTCAAAGTCTTTGTTAATCAATAAATTGTTTTGCCCAGAAGCAGAGCAAATTTAAACAAACAACCAATAAAGTATATCTGTTAAAAAATTTTGATTACAAAGAAAGTGTTATATATAATTGTAATGTTAAAAACCGGTAATTTATAGTTTATTAAGAAGGAAAGGGTGTTTGCATTAACTTTATTTTGCTCAGTTTTCTTTTTTGGGGAAATTTCATTTAATTAATTAATAATACTTTTCCATGGTTACAAGATTCATGCTCTTTTCTTCCACTCCCCACCACCTCCTATAGCTGACATGCAGTTCCACTGGGTTTTACATGTGGATCTACAATAGATCTAGACCTATTTCCATATTATTGACATTTGCTCTAGGGTGATGGTTTAGAGTCTACATCCCTAATCATAGCCCCATCAACCCATGTGATCAAGCAGTTTTTCTTCTATATTTCCCACAGTTCTTCCTCTGAATGTGGATAGTGTTCTTTTTCATAAGACCCTCAGAATTGTCCTGGGTCATTGCATTGCTGCTAGTAGAGAAGTCCATTACATTTGATTGTACCATAGTATATTTGTCTCTGTGTCCAATGTTTTATTTGTTTTTTCAAAGTACCAGCTTCTAGTCTTACTTATTAATTCAATAGTTCTTTTACTTTCAGTTTTATTGATTTCTCCTTTAATTTTTATAATCTCTAATTTAGTCTTTAACTGAGGCTTTTTAATTTGTTCAAAAAGGTTTTTTGATTTGCATGCCCAGTTTATTGATATTTGCCCTCTCTAATTTGTTAATATATGCACTCAAGGATATAAATTATCCCCTGAGTACTGCTTTGGCTGTATCCCATAGATTTTGGTAAAAAGTCTCATCATTGACATTCTCTTCATTGAAATTAGTAATTGTTTTTATCATTTGTTCTTTAACCAATTTTGGAGAATCATTATTTAATTTTCAATTAATTTTTGATTTGCCTCTCCATGGACTCTTACTAATTATTATTTTTGTTGCATTATGGTCTGAAAAGGTTGCATTTATTATTTCTGCTTTTTTACCCTAGTTTGCCATGTTTTTATGCCCTAGTGCATGGTCAGTCTTTGTGAATGTACTATGTGCTGCTGAAAAGAAGGTATATTCCTTTTTGTCTCTATTTTTCTCCACATATCAGTTAACTCTAATTTTTCTATTCATCTCTCTTACCTCTTATTCATTTTTTGGTTTGATTTATCTAGCTCTGATAGAGGAAGGTTCAGGTTTCCCACTAGTATAGTATTACTATTTCTTCCTTGAGCTCTGCTAGTTTCTCCTTTAGAAATTTGGATTTTGTACCATTTGGTGCATACGTGTTGCATATTGATATTTCCTCATTGTCTATGTTCCCTTTCATCAGGATGTAATTACATTCCCTACCTCTTTTAATTAGATCTATTTTTACTTTGGATTTGTCAGATAGCATAATTGTGAACTCCTGCCTTATTTTTCTCAGTTGATGCCCAATAGATTGTGCTCCAGCCTTTTACCTTTATCCTGTTTGTGTCTACCTGCCTCATGTATGTTTCTTGTAGACAACATATGGTAGAATTTTGTGTTTTAATCCCCTCTGCTCTTTGCTTCCATTTTATGGATGAGTTTATCCCATTCACAATCAGAGTTATATTTATCACCTGGGTATTCCCCATCATTTTGATTTCTTCTCCTAATTCTGCCCTTTCTTCTTTCAGTATTTCCTTCTAAACCAGTGTTTTGCTTTTAATCAGTTCCCCTAATACTCACCCTTAATTTACTTCCCTTTCCACCCCCTCCCTTTTTTTATTTCCCTCTTATTTTCCTCTATAGTCTATTTTGCTATATGCCCATACTTTCACCTGGAAGTATATAGTCAGTTTTGATGGGTAGGGAGAGCCTTGGTTGTAGACTCAATTCTCTTGCCTTTCTGAATATCATATTCCAAGCCTTGTGGTCCTTTAATGTGGAGGCTGCCAGATCCTGTGTAATCCTGATTGGTGTTCCTTGATATCTGACTTGTCTCTTTCTGGCTTCTTTTAATATTTTCTCTTTAACTTTGAAGTTCTTGAGTTTGGCAATTACATTTCTGGGGTTTGTCTTTTGACGCTTTAATGTAGAAGGTGATCTATGGGCTCTTTCAATGTCTATTTTACCCTCTTGTTTAAGAATATTAGGGAATTTTTCTTGGGTAATTTCTTGTAGTATGATGTCAAGGTTCCTGTTTGTTTCTGATTTTTCATAAAGACTGATGATTCTCAAATTGTCTCTTCTAGACCTGTCTTCTTGGTCAGTCATTTTCTCAGTGAAATATTTCATGTTTCCTTGTTTTTAATTAGTCTTTTTACTTTGCTTTATTAATTCTTGCTGTCTTGTGAGATCATTAGCTTCTAATTTCTAATTCTAGTTTTTAAAGACTGTTTTTTGGTTATAATCTTTTGATTTTTCTTTTCAGTCTGGTATATCCTATTTTTCATGGTTTTCAGCAGGTCATTTCTGGTCTTCAGTTTGCTTATCATTTCATTTGATTTCTGGACCTCTATTTCCAAATAAAAATTTTTTTCTTTCAAACTGTTATTTTCTTTTTGAGTTATTTCCCAATTTTCTTGCCAAGTTTCTTCTATTTTTTTAACTTGGTTCTCAAATTCTAGCCTGATTTCTTAGAGAGCTTGTGACCAATTTTCATTTTTTTGGGAAAGTTTGGATGTGTTTTCTTGTTTGTCCTCCTCTGCTGTCTCCTCTGTAGTTTGTTGATTCTCTAAGTAAAAATTATCCAGAGTCAAAGGCTACTTTTTATTATTTTTGTGTTAATAGCTTGGGCCATGCTGGCCATTACTATGTTGTCTCAGTAGGTAGACTTTAGCTTTATCAAATACTAGATTACTATACTAATTTACATCAGCACATTATGTAGCTAATATGTTCAATAGATCAATCTCTGTAATTTTTACCTAGTGCCAAATTATTTTCATGATTATGGCTTTGAAATATTTTTTGATATCTGATACTGTTAGACTTACTTCATTCTCTTATTTCCAGGGATTCTTTAGATACTCTTGAGCTTTTATTTCTTCAGATTCTTCATATATCTTTAGATAATTTTTTTCTAGGTCTGTTAAGTAATTCATTGGTAGTTTGGTATGACAGTTAGTAATAAATTATTTTAGGTAGTATTTTCATTTTTATTTTATTGGCTACTGTTAAAGTTAATATAATAATTAAGGGGAAACAAAGGTACTGTTGGGGTTAATTATTCCCTCAGCCTGATTGCGGAACAGTGGAGAGGTAACAGATTACAGTAACTACACTCAGGTAACACACGCAAAGTTCAGGAATAATTAGACAAAGCCAGGGTACACAACTCACAACTCACAGTAGGTTCACAATGTCACTAAGGTATCTGGGAAAGGAGAAAGACCAAGGAAGCTTCATATAAAAGGGTTTAATAACCAAACAAGGGCAGGGAGTGGAGGTAAGGAGTAACTGTCTCTAAAGTCCATTGGTAATTCAGGGACTGGAGGGATAGAGATGGCTAAACCTAAAGCATATAGCCTGGGGCAACGGTTGGCTTGTCAGTGTAAAGGGTATCTCACTAAGTTGCTCTTTGGCTGTTGTCCAGATGTCTCAGTTTGTCCCAGGAACACAGGTAAAAACAGCAAGATAAATCCAGTTCGGGAAGTCAGGGAGATGCAATCATCTGTATGTCCACATTACAGATAAAACTCCTATCTCAACCTGAAACTTCTTGGGCTTGCTAGAAGATCTTGTTGTTAATGTCCAAATTCAGAGATACCACAACCACCTTACAGGCTCACCAAACAGTTGCTAAAATCAACTCCCCAAAGCAAACTGCAAGCTCAGAGTCCCTGTGAAAAAGTCCCTTCTGCCAGCATTCCAGATTTGGAATTTTCAGCTCCTGCCAGCTTTGCCTGTCAAAGTCTACTCCTTACTAAGTCCTAATCTACATTTTCCCTACAACACTACTCATGAGCAATTTTTATTTCTCTGTTTTTTTAGATCTGTTTTTATTTGTAGCAAGTACTTTAACAAGTAAGTATTTGGTCTGAGTTTTTTTTTAACTTCTTAAATGTCTTCAGTTTATATCGTTTGAGATACGGGTTATATTGTTTTTTTAAGAGACAGAACAATATATTAAATATGGTGATCTCAAGTCAGGTAGATCTGATTCACATCTTGCTTTTGGCACCTAGAAGCTATATGTCCAAATAACAGATGACTTAAATCTCTCCAACTTTGTTTATTCATCTGTAAAATGGGAATCATAACTCCTGTAGAACCTGTCTTACAGGATTGTTATAAACCTCAGGTAAGTTTATGTATATAAAGTATTTTTCAAAGTCCAATATATAGGGGGCAGCTGGGTAGCTCAGTGGAGTGAGAGTCAGGCCTAGAGACAGGAGGTCCTAGGTTCAAACCTGGCCTCAGCCACTTCCCAGCTATGTGACCCTGCGCAAATCACTTGACCCCCATTGTCCACCCTTACCAATCTTCCACCTATGAGACAATACACCGAAGTACAAGGGTTTAAAAAAAAAGTTAAAAAAAAGTTATATATATATATACTATTATTATTTTTATTATAGAATTTTTTTTAACTTGTTCTATGGAATTCTGATAGAAATGGCTCTGGGACAAATTGCTTTTCTTTTTTTAATATTTAATGTTCTTTGGAACTTTTGTAAGGTAGATAAAATAACAACTTTATATAGTTGAATAAGTGTATGAGGATGTAAGCTCATTTAGGTTCACTAAAATTATCTTGGTATAATTCTAGTAGCAGACAGAATAAGAATGATATGTGTCTCATAGTGCTCCCACATGATTTTGTCTATTATTTTAGGTGTCATTTTAAAAGTTATAGGGTGGGGCAGCTGGGTAGCTCAGTGGAGTGAGAGTCAGGCCTAGAGACCGGAGGTCCTAGGTTCAAATCCGGCCTCAGCCACTTCCCAGCTGTGTGACCCTGGGCAAGTCACTTGACCCCCATTGCCCACCTTTACCAATCTTCC
This sequence comes from Gracilinanus agilis, assembly GCF_016433145.1. Lineage (NCBI taxonomy): Eukaryota > Metazoa > Chordata > Mammalia > Didelphimorphia > Didelphidae > Gracilinanus > Gracilinanus agilis. The sequence goes on along the minus strand of NC_058133.1, from coordinate 98,512,582 downwards.
ACCTATGAGACAATACACCGAAGTACAAGGGTTTTAAAAAAAAAAAGTTATAGGGTTCATGTTTCTAGGAGAGAGGAAGCCTTTCATATGGTGGCATCTGTAACATAACTTTATTCTTAGATACTTATGGCTCATTGTTATGTAAAGGTGATTGCATATAATTATGGATATTAGTTTATCATAATGACCTGATTCTAATACAGTTTATTGATGGAGTTCCTCAAGATATTTCTAAATATTCTTGTGGGAAAAACCAGGGGAAGTTAACTTAAATATTTATCTGGTTTCAGTAGGGTGAGTAGGAGACAGGAATGGACAATAGTCTGGGACCAAACAAGGTAGGGAAACTGGGTTTAGCTGTTTGGAAATGACAGTTGACAAAAGTGATAGTTAGGCCTTAACTGTCACCCTGCTCCACCTAGCCTGGGATAAACACGGAGTATAACAAATACACACACTATAAGAACTTTAAGGTATGAAGAAAACAAACAGGGAAACAGTTTAATTGTATTTTGAGAGGATAGGAGAGGGGGTGAGTTGAAACTATGTCTAACTGCCCTGGACTGGAGTCAAAAGGGTAATAAATTCCTTAGCCAACTTAGTTTCTGCTAAGTTGACAGCATGGCTAAGGACCTGAGGAAGAGGGCTTGGGTTTGGGTTCTCACAACTGATCCAGAGATGTCTTCAGGATCCCAGGAACCAACTCCTCCATTGCCTATGATCCAAAAGTAACCAGGTAGGGAAAGATGTCTGCAAACTGTCCACCAGAACACAGGCCTCTTCCCTACTCAGAGATGACTTGCAAGATGATATCTTCAGCCTTTACAACCTTCACCAATTTCCAAGATCCCAGGTCAAATAGGGATTGCTGATTGCACTTCTGCTCCAAACCCCTCTCAAAACAGTAATGCTTGTTGCTTAGCTCTCTCCTCTCTACCCTCTGCATTCCATTCAGAATATCCATGACTTCCAGCAAAGGCTTTCCCTAATATGCTTGCAAAAATCTGCTTTTATACTTTTAAAGCCTATACCTATTGCAATGTAAATTTACAGTATGAGGAGTTACTGTCTTTCACTTCATGAGAAATAGTGCACTAGTGAGCTTCTGATTGGCCAATCAGTTAACTGGCAAGGTTTTTAAAATCCCTACTATGTACTATGCTCTGTGCTAAGTGAGAGGCTACAAAGAAAGACAAAAGACAGCCCTTTTCTCAGACAACATGCAAATAGTTTCTGTGATTGGAAGGATGGAAGTAGCCTCAGCAGAAACAGTGAAGTTTTGAGAAGTGCTAAATTTAAAATAAAATGTCGGTGGTAATGGGATAAGTTCATGGAGGGTTTGTGGGGGGAAAGAGGGAGCTAGTTGAATTTGAAATGCCAATGAAATTTCTTTTTGGAGCTGTTTTTCAGGCAATTAGTGATGTAGGATTATAATTCCCAAGGGAGACAGGTAGTGGTTATATTAATTTGTGAGTTACCGGCATAGAGCTTTTAATTTAACCTCTGAGACTTGATTGGGTATTGGCATGTTATGGGCAAGAGAGAGAAATGAGAACACTCAGGGAAAGGAGAAGACAGAGACTGAGAGATTAATTTTTGGAGGGATAGTTGAAAGGGGAACATGGAAAAATCATCTGGCTAAGGTGACTGAGGAGCAATAGTTATACAGGCAGGAGGATAATCAAGAGATAATGGTATTATATAGAAGCCAAGGGACAAAAGAGTACCCAGAAGGGGTGCAACAATGTTACCTGGAATAGTGATTGAGAATATATTTAGCAGTTAAGAGGAAAGGCAGGTGTTTAGGAGTCTCATGCATAGAGAAATTAACTGAGACAAAGGGACAGATTTAATCTTAGGTAATTTTGATGCTTAAAAGGTATTGAGACAAAGAAGTGGTAAGACAGAAGAGAGCCAGAGCCAGGACAATGCATTACCATTTTTTATAGAATTCTAATCTGGAGTTTGGAAATTGAAGATTGAGAAAATTTAAATTTATGATTTGAATACCATAGAATTAAATATGCTTTCCATAATATCCTTTATATTTTGTCACATTATAGTAATACTCAATTAAGTGACACCTTACTTATAACTTCTTTTCATGTCTCATCCATTGATTTTTCTGAAATAATTAAATACGGAAAAGCACATACATTATTTCCTCATAAATAAGTGCTTTTAAACTTTCCAAGCACATGAAAAGAATTGTACAAATTTTATCTTAATATTACTTCAAAAATGTGAACATGACATACTATCAAACTGGTTAAGACTCATTTAAAATCTGCAAAATAACAATTTAAACTCACTTCTTAAGAAAGCTATATTTTGAAACTTAGATTATCTGATTGTGCGTCAGCTTTTCAGCTTGCTCAGCTTTGAAGGCATAGATGATAAGGAAAAAAAGAAATGTACATGAAATTCCATATTTGTTATTTACAGCTTATTTTTCTACTTAAATATGTAATACATTTAACCTGTAGTTTTAATAGCTATTCTGGCTTGTCTGGCCTTCTTTCTTTTTCTGCTATCTTCTCTGTATTAAACCAAATGTTGTCTCATTGTCATTCCTCTGCCTCCTATACCTTTACCTTCTCTCACCCATCCTCTCACCTCTAATCCCAGTTGAATAAGAGAAAAGAAAAAAATAGAAAAGAAAAACAAATGCCTTGTAACAGATATGTATTGTTAAATAAAACACATTCCCAAATTGATGGTGTCTGAAATTGTATGCAATATATCCTCTCTAGAGTCATTGATATTGGCATTGATCATAGTTCTCAGTTCTTCACCATCCTTTTCATAGAAAAAGAATTAGGAAATAATTTTTCTGGACTTTATATTTACTTCCTACCTACATTTTCTTTATATTGTGCTATCTTAATTCCTTTAACCTCCCATCATATTTTATTTTTCATTGTCATAGTTCTTTGAAACAAACTATAAATTTTGTCAAGCTATGAACAAGATCAGGATAGCTGGTCAATTTTAAGGCATTGTATTTAGGTCATACTCTTCCTCAGAAGCATGGATTAGGGTCAGGGAAGATACATTGACCTCTTCTCCACTTTAATTAGAAACTGAGGTCCCCATCAGCTAAGGTATTGTGTTAGTTAAAATCACCTGGGGTTCTATTTGGAAGGATTGAACCTCAATATAGTGTTTGACAAACTTCTGTGGACCTGTGGGGGTCCTTAAAACTACATTTCCCGTGGTCCAACGGGTTTCATGGGTTTCCGGTTTTGGATGACGTATTCAAGGTGAGGGACTGTTTGAAATTAGGGGGAAGTGACTTGAAACTTCCTCTTTAGTTACCTGAGCTCGAGGAGAGAGGAAGGTAAATGGCTGAGGTGAGATTGGAATTGGTTTCTTACAGGCGCGTGGTCAGTTTATCTCTATCAGCATGGCTTTTATTAAAATGCTATTCTCCCTTTTGATCTCGGCCCTCATCATTTTTAATCATAACAGTATCCAAGACCTAAATGGTTTCAAATATGAGAGCCAGCTCCCTATATGGTTTTGGGGTCCTGATTGGCGTATGGTGGCATAGGATTGTTAAGGCAGGAGAAAGAAAATGAGAACAACCAGACTAGTGGTTAGCCCATGTTGATCTGCCTTCTGTGGGCTTTGGAGTTTATTATATACTGATTTTAAACAAAGAACACAAAGAAAGAGTCACAGCTGTGAAGGGGTAACAAATCATACACAACCCATTAAAGTCTAAAGAGTGAAGGTATAAAAACAATGGCCAAATTCCAATCATCAATTAGTAGGGGATAATTCTGGGAGCGGAAATATTTTATGGAGATGCTCACGAATTGAGTCCTGTCCTCCTGGATTATAGACACCTGGTCAAATAAAGTCCAGACTAAAGGCTCCATTCTTATCTAAGTATGCAGTCTTATCTAAGTAATGTTTGTTTGAGTTCAGGCTTCTTAATTATCAAGGAGAGGAATCATTAACTCAGTAGATGCTGGTCTGCTAAGGACTCAAAGCTTTTCAATAAGTCTATAATGTTTTTCCAGTAAGAAAAGGTATGGATCATAAGAGGTATCAAATGAGGGGTCTCAGATTTTTATCTATTCTCTTATTGGCTTCCCACAGTTTCTAGCTAAGAGGTCTCCTTTTAACTTGAACCATTCTTTCTTGAAGTTTTTCTTTGGAATGTACATCTCATTTCACCATCACTACCATGACTACCTGAAGCCCCCAAATCATTTAGTCCTCATTTCTACTTGTCTGATCCTAGCTTCAAGGAATCATTACCTTATACATTATGTGGGGAAGCCCTTGCTCTACCCCCTGAAATTTTCCTCCTTGTAGTTGATGGGTTTTGATTCCTCAGTTACTTGCTTCCTGTACCATTCACTAGGGATTCTCATATTTGAAATACTTTAGGCTACTCCATTTTAGAAAACTCTAATCTTAGAGCTCCTTTGCTTTCCCAAAGGTCCCTCTTATATTCTAGTCTAGGCTTATTGATACTACGAGGCTAAATATTAGGGATATTATACTGGAAGCAGAGGTTTTTATAGGATACTTTATTCTTTCACATAGGAGAGACATCTAGGCATAGTGAATAGATAGCCACTGAAAATCTCTGCAGACAGGAGATAGAGTGAGGAAATATCAAGGAAGCCAATGCACAGGATCAAAGAATTCATGAATGGAGGTGTTTGGTGGTAGATTAAAATGAAAAAAAAATACTGGAAAATTTGGAGACCATATTTTGAAAGCCTGCATTAAATACTTTATTCAGTAGTACTTTCTTGTAATCTAAAATGGGATTTCCCATTTGGAAGCATTAGTTTCAGCTAGCAATGATGCATCTCCCTTCCTTGGTTGCAATCACATCATGACTGCCAGCATCCTCTTTGCTCTGATATCTAGAATAATAGAATTATATGTGGAAGGTTCTATAAAGTTCATCTTGTCCAACTCACTTACTCAAATAGATACTCCCAAAGGGCAGTGAATCCTCTTTTAAATATTGATGGCTCTCCTGCACTTTCAGAGGAGTTGCCTAGTCTAGAGACACCCTTCCCATGATTTTCCCTAAATAAGGGTTATCCTTGGTAGCGCTTAAATAATAGTTTACACTGGCTTAGGAAAGTCTTACTTTTCTAAATACAGGAAAACAATTACTGTTGCCTTGAACACAAGTTGGGAAACAATAGCTTCAAACAGCAGTAATAGTCATCTTAGGGAACATTCTTACTGCATTTATCACAAATTAGTTAAACAACCCCCATATTCCTTTCAGCTGCTCACCCATTTCATGCATGAACTTCATCAAGCCAAAGGTAGAGGACAAAGAGGAACTGTTTCTGTTGTATGCCAGTGTAGTCATTGTCCTATAATCTTTGGAATAGACATGCTTGAGAACTGGGAAGAATGCGGAAGATGTTTTCTAGGATATAGCTTTTGATAACTTCAAGATGTAGCCTTATTTCCGTAGTTCTTTGGTACATGCCTTGCCTTAAAACAGTGAGCATGTTGCAATAGCTTTCCTCAGGGACACACAGAGCACAGTGAAATGCAAACATGATAACTTGACTATTTTGCCACACACAGGTCTCCACTGAATTTCTTGCTTTCCCTCCTAAAACACAGTGTTGCAGCATGAAGGCCAATTTAGAACCAGTAGCCAAGAAATTGGGATTAGTCCAGCTTTTATAGGCTGGTTATAAGAAGTCTTAGAGTAGGGAGGGATTTTGATGCTCTCATTAGAGTTATTGGCAACATCTGCTGCCTTGTTCACAGATCAATTGTTCAGTCTTCCTGAGGGTAGTAACATTGGAATTATGGAAACAACCTCTTTCTCTGCCCTGGCATCCGTACAAGGGCAGGTGTTAGCAGGCTCCTATGGAGAGAGGATTAGAGGACTTGAAAGAAGGAAATCTGACCCTCTCATCTCATGTCCTGGCAGTTGGAGATAGAGGTGGGGGAAGGGACCTTCTCCATCTCCAACAGTGGAAATCTCCTTATGATAGGGCTAAATGGTTTCAGTGGAGGTAGAACTTCCTGGTGGATGTGGAATCAGTGGCAGTGTGAATTCTAGTAGGGATAGGTGCTCTGGAATAGGTAGATATTTTGCAGTAATTGTTAGCAGGGTTAGGGGTTCTAGTAGTGACAGAATTCTGGAAGCAGTGGCTCCAATGTTAGTAACTTTGGTGCCTGACCTGGCTTATAGTGGTGGTAGTTATAGCCAGGGAATATGGATGAAGTTTATAATATTATGAATATTTTACATTCTTTGTAACAGAGTTTTCCTTACCCTTTTTAAAAATAAAATTTTGGATATCTGGTTTTTAAGTTATTTATATTTCTCACTGTCCTTATTACTTATTCCCAAATAACTTGCCTTTATAATAAAAAAAATTTAAAAAAGGAAAAAAAAGTCAGCAAAATTAACTAACACATAAAAACTGTTGTTATATGTAGTGTTCCATGTAATTCTCCATCACTGCATAGAAATGGGATGGTTGTTTTCATATCTCTTTGGCTCCAAGCTTGGTTATTATAATTAAAGAACATTCATTTGTTTTGTTGTTATTGTTGCTCTGACCTTTTGCATTGTAGTAGTCATTAAATAGCTTGTTTCTCTGGCTTTGCTTACTTCACTTACCATCAATTCATATATACATATATATACATATATACACACATATATATGTATATATATCTTTCTATAATTGTATACATCTTATTTATTGTTTCTTACCACATAGTTATCAATGCATTTTATTTTTATGTAATATAATTTGTTTTGTCATTCCTCAAACTATTTGTTTCTAGGCTTTGCTATTGAAAAAAGATGCTGCTAAAAATATTTTGATTTGTATGGGACCTTTCTTTTTATCATTGGCATGTATGTGAGCATGCCCCATGCCTAGAATGTATACCCTTCATATCTTTCAGAAGTCTCAATATTCAGCTTCTCAAGTGTTATTTCATCCTTACTGGAAGCTGTCCTCTACCCTTCAGTTGAATGTTTTTAGACTTCTCAAATTTTGCTGTTGCATTTTGTGCCTTATTTTCGTTTTCCCATTACTCTACTCCTTTTTGTATTATCCAGGATATCCCAAATCTTAGTGTAGTTTTAGTCTCTGAAAGCTATTAAAACTGCATTAAGATTTTTAGTTATCATTTAATTTAATTTTATATATCATAATATATAACATAACAATAGTACAACATATTTAATTAGTTATAAATATATGTTATAATAAATATGCTTATCTAATAAAAAAAACTCACATTAGCTGTGTCTAAAAATCTATGTCTCATTCCTTTCCCCCCCCCCCCTTCCTTTCCTCCTTCTTCCCCAAGAAGGCAGGTAATATGATATAGGTTGTATGTTTGTTATCATGTAATACATCTTTCACTATCTATCATGTGAAACAGGACACATTTCCCTAGGGGAAAAAAAGTGAAGAATGTTTCATTCATGTAGTTTCATTCTGCATTCAGACTCCCATCAATTCCTTCCATAGTTGGTGGATAGCCTTTTTCATCATGAGCCTCTTGGAATTGTCTTGGATCCATGCCTTGTTGATAATAGTTAAGTTATTCACAGTTGATCATTGTACATTATTTTTGTTACTGTGTACATTGTTTTCCTAGTTATGTTCACTTCATTTTGTATCACTTCATATAAGTCTTCCCAGGTTTTTTTGTGATCATCTTGTTTGTCATTTCTTATGGCACAATAGTATTTTTGCAATCATATATTACAACTTGTTCAGCCATTCCTCAATTGAAAGACTTCCTTTCAGTTTTCAGTTCTTTGCTACCACATAAAGAGCTATTATAAATATTTTAGAACTTTTTAAGAAATAAAATGGATATAAAAGGATAGATTTAAAAATATTATGGTTTTAAGGGATTTATTGGTATCCATTAGAAAAATAAAGTCACACGCCTGTTAAGTCAGTTTGAATGTCAAGTCCTGTTGCCTCCTCCTCCCATCCTGGCTCCTGATCCCAAGGCAGAAAAGAGGAAGTACCAACCCAGGCACTCACTATTTATCCTTCTGTTTACATTATTACATAACTGTCTTACATAATCACGTAAGAGAGGAAGCCAATTGGATCATGGGAAATGTAGTTTGAAAGAGCTCTAAATGTTCACAGGAAGTTTAGATCAGGGACCTCAAAATTAGTTTAAGGACACCCAAATTTCCAATATCACAACTTGTGGTTTCTTTTCCTTTTTCCTTTAACACTAGGAAATAAAAGTAATAGTAGTACTACTATTAAGTTAAAAGATATATACATTTTTATAACTTTTTGAGTATAATTCCAGATTGCTCTCCAAAATTGTTGTTGGATCAGTTCTCATTTTCATTAACAATGTGTCATTATTTTTTCACCTCATTTCCAACATTTGTCACTTTGCACTTTTATCATTTTAGCCAATCTGGTAGATATGAGATGATATCTCAAAGTTGTTTTGATTTGAATTTCTCGGTGCAGTAATGATTTAGAGCATTTTTTTCTTAATTCTTGGATAGCTTATTTATCCATTTTGATCTCATCTTGGTATAAGATATTGGTCTCAATTTTGTTTCTGCCAAACTATTCTCCAGTTTTCCCAACAATTTTTACCAGATAATTCTTATTCCAAAAACTTTGAATTTTACATTTGTTAAACACAATGTTTCTGTAACTTCTTATGACTGTTGTATATCTATTCTATTTTACTGATCTATTTTTCTATTTCTTAGTAGCAAATAGTTTTGACAATCACTGCTCTTTATACTATAGTTTGAAACCTGGTATTAGACTCCCTTACTTTTTTTTCATTATTTCCTTTTCTTGACTTTTTGTTTTTCCAAATGAATTGTTTTTATTTTTTGAAGTTCAGTAAAATAATTTTTTTTGATAATTTAATTGGGATGGAATTGAATCATTTGATTAAATTAAGACTTGACATTTTATTTATGCTTATATCTTTCCTTTAGAATTCATTTCGGCAATTTATTAAATGCTCTGTGTGTATAAGGACCAATGCAAAATTGCTTCTGTTTTTGAATGCACAGTTCTATGTTATTTGATACCTAGCACAAACTTTTCTATGTGCTTAATTGGTGAGTTGAATTAAGTTCATTTTCTTTTCTATCTCTACAGAGAAAGAATAACTAGGAAGATGGCACAAAACACAGAGATGGGAATGTGGCATATAGAGACCATATAGTGTCAGAGGTCCTTTCTTCACATTCTTACTCTATTATTATTCCCTTTCTATGCTTGGGCAAGTTAACTTTTCTAGGTTTTATCTTCTTTATGTTAGTAAGAATCACATCCAAAATACGGAAATACAGTAGATACAATAAAATTTTAAATTCTACATCACTAGTATATCCTGTCTCTTTGCCAGTTTTATGATGTTTCTGATATTCATCTATTTCTTCTTTCTGTTCAGATGTTAATATGCCTATGATATATTCACTTATCTTTCTTCCTCTTGGTTATCACAGTACTCTTCATAATTAGATTTCTTTGCCTGAGTATGTTTTTAATATTGTATGCTAGTCTCTCACTCTACCTGTACCTGCCCTGATTCTTTTCAATAAGTTATAACCATTTAGAGCAATGGCCAGTCATGACCTTCATCCAACCAACTCTCAGGGATAGCTTGGATCAAATTTGCTCCTTTCTGTCAAGATCTATTCTTCCTTTTGTTGGTTGCCTAAACTTTGGGCATTTGTGTATAGAAACTTGATGCATGGATTTTACTACTTTATTACAATCAATGAGTTTGATTACTATCTTGAGTTTAATCACATATGAGTTTCTGTTTGTCTCAGGTTTTTTTTGTTTGTTTTTTTTGGTCTCTTCCTTTGAGGGAATGGAATCTAACTTTGGGAGTATAAATAAGACAGTCTTCTCACTCCCTCATCCTTTTTAGTTGAAATCCCTTTTGATTAAATTTGTAAAATACTTGACTCTTAACTCACCAAAAGTGGATAGTTATAATCCATTTAGATCAATTTTAGGAGGTTATGGCTACCCCCTCTAGAAAGGCAACAAATATCTCTGTTTTTGTTACCAGGTTAACCTATAGCTACTTCTGTACCCCTGAGCAGGGAATTAACACCTACAATTATTTCTGCCTTCTTCCTTTTCCCCTTAGTAGATGATCTCTTCACCTCATAGTTTCTGTGAATGTATTATAATATGTTTCGGAAGACAAAAACCTTCTTTTTCCTCGGAGAATCTATTTCTTTTCTGTTTAGGAAGAGCTTCAAATTTGTTTTTAAACAATAGTGCAACTACCCTATTCCTTTTCTTTCTCCTTTTGTGTAATACTTTTGTGCTTGTTTCTCCTTCACCTAAAATTCCCATTTTTCTCATTGCTGCCTTACATCCCTTTCTTTTAGAGAGCCTGCTATTCTGCCTAACAACTTGGAATGTTGACAGGTATTCTTTGAGTCCTTTTACCATCTCTGAGGGAGATCATTCTTTATCTGGTAAGTTGGCTATGACAGAAACAAAAAGATTGCTCTCTAGATGCAAGACACTGCACATTTCCCTTTCTCAATAATAGTGAATATTTCCAGACTTATTTGTTGAAATTACTTGTGAATGTTCTGTCATTTCCCTTTGTAAAAGTCACACTTCTTTACAAAGAATAAAGAAACAATAGCAATGCATTATTACCATTATCCCATCCACTTCAAAGAGGGATCCTATCCCATTTTTGTACTTTTACTTCCAGTATGTTTAAAAAGGTTCTGTTGTCCTTAACTTTGCTACTGAGCCTCAATTAATTTTGTATTGTAGCATTCTTCCTTTTTTGCCTCTTGTTATTTGGTCTTACTTCCGTCCTCTACATTTCCTTTTAAAATCTAAGTTGGATGATGAGTTCTGTATGTATTCATGATAATATCTTAAGACAAATCATATTTTCCCTCTTAATTGGAATTTTTTTTGTGTGTGTCTTTATAATTTCATTCTTGAGGATCTCCCAGGGATGTTTATACTTGAACCTTCAATAACTGATTAAAACTTTTTACAACTAATTTCCACATAGTTAATAATTTGACACTTAATTCAAATGACTTGTTTTTCTCAACACCTCCATAATCACAGTCATACTCAACCCTCCCCTTCAGTCTTGTACCAATTTCCTATTTCACCAATTTGTCCCACTCACTAATCGACTCTATTGAATTGCTTAACTTATTTTATCTCATCTTACCTTATTGCCACCTACATTCTCTTTATCCTTCTTGAGAATCTTCCTCTTTATGTCTTCCTAACCAATCTTCCATATTTCTTTAAGTCTACCTTCTTTGTCTTCCACTCTCTTTCCCTTACTCACCAGAAGTAGAATCTGGACCTGGAGATTGTTTTTTTAAATTTTTCTCAATTTGTCATAATTCTTGACAAATTTCTTCTCTCCAAATTCAACTTATGATTTATTTCACCAGTATAAACTCTTTTGAGTTCCCTCTATGATTTTCTTTTTTCTTTTTTATTCGACTTAAATTTTTCTTTTTCTGGCCCTGCTCCAGCAACTTTCTCTCATAGAAACTAGCTGCTTAATATATTTTCAGATGACTGAATCAATGCATTCTAGAATTTTTTTATGCCTTTAAAATGGATACCCAATCCAAAACCTTCACAAAGATATAAAGCATTCTTAAACAGAGAAGGGTGTATTTTACAAGAAAAATGAGATTTTATAATATAATGCAATAAGACAAAAATATTAATAAATATTTCAGTTAAAATTGATGTTTATATTTTGGTTCTAAATAGTTATTTAAATTGCAAATAATTCAATTTCAACATTGAGTAAATGAATTTACAATATTAAATATGTAGTATTATTTTAGTTCTCATGACTGTGATAAGTTTTGAAATTCATATAACTCACAAACACATAGATGCATACATTTGAGATACCATATGGTAACTCAGAAGCTAGAGGCTTGACCTTCGTTTCAAGAAGATCCTGAGTTTAAGAACTGACTCTGACACATATTAGCTGTATGATAATGGATAAGTTGAATCAGTTTTTTGGGAAACTGTTGGAAGATTAAGTTACAGGTAAGTTCCTAGTAAAAACTAGGAAAAAAAAAACAAACTACAGTTTTGGGGGCAGTTTCTGTAAAGAGAATTCTCCACACTGATGGAATCATCAGTCTGAATAAAAAAAATTGTACATGCTAGATTTAGAGGTGGAAGGGATCTTATTTACTCTAACTTTCTCATTTTATAGATGAAGCCAAGACCCAGAGAAGTTAAGAAAATTTGCAAAAGGCGTATAATGAATTAGCAGAAAAGATGGGATTTGAACTTTGGTCTTTTCTAACTCCCATGCCCAATATTTTTTCCACTGTAATAATAGTAATAGCTAACGTTACCTAATACCTTACTGTTTGCTAAGCATTGTACCAGGTGCTTTATAAATATTTTCTTATTTCATCTTTACAACAACCTTGGGAGGAGGTGCTATTATCACCATTTTACAGATGAGGAAACTAAGGCAGACAGAGATTAAGTGACTTGCATAGGATTACCCAGTTAATAAGTTAATAGGCCTAGCATTCAATCCACTATGCCACTTGTCGTCTCTGTACTGGGTTGATTCTCAGTGCATGTATATTCATTATCACACTCACATATGCATATTCATATATAGATCTATTAACTATTAGCTGTTGCCTAATGTTTAAGAATCAGTAAGAATTGGCTTTTGGAAAGTTCATAATTTCTCCATGATTTAATGTGAGAAATTGGCATTAGAAATATTTATTTTTGCCTATCTCTTTCATTTCACTTTCAGTCGCAGTTTATTCCTAGACCTGACCTGCTCAATGTTTAGGAGCAGATTATTTTTTTCTTTCTTTTTCCAATTTCACTTTCTGCATTCACAGCCTGTATTCTTAAGGAGCTTTTCATCTCTGTGCCATTTCTGTTCATAGCTGCTTCTGCTACTGTTAAGTAATAGCTAATAACTGCTTAATCTCAACTTTAGTTCTGCATTATATACACATACTGTATATTTTCATTATAGTGTTGCTTATTATTACTTAAATCTTTCTAAGAAATGATACAAAGGCTGCTTTATGGGAGTAAAAAAATGTGTGCTCCAAAAATCCATTATAATATAACCTATAAAGGAAATGTTAGTGTTGGTTTCCAAAGAAATGATTACAAAGGGTTTATGCAATATGTGTATGAACATTGGAAAATAATCGCGACATACAATTATAATCTTTAATAGGATTTTGCATGGTAAAAGAATATATGAAAGAATTTATAATTTTAAAAATGATTCTTACTCAACATTTTTTTACATAATTTTTAAGTCTTTTCCCATAAAATTAGGTGCACATTCTGATCCCTGCTGCAGAATCTAACATATTAAATAAAAAAGCTAGTATTTCATTCATTCAGTTATCTGAATTAATTTCCTTGAAATTTTCCTTTGCTAAGTATTTTAATATTATTTTGTCAGTAGGTATTATATTCAATAATATATCTATATATAATTGTGCCACAGTTATTTTAAAGTAAGATTTTTGTTATTTTTAATTGTTCTTTGTGAATTTTAACTTTAAAATGTAAATAGCCATTGTTGTGATTAATGTTTAGTCTGTTTAAATGGATGATAAGACATTGTTTATTGTCAAAATTTCCATTGAAAAGTTAAATGATCAGACAAATATTTTGGAAAATTAAGCTAATTTAATATTTGATGGCTTTTATGCTGTTTGCATATCTTGTAACTTTTTTGTTGGAGTTAAACTTATTAAGAAGTATTGTCAAAAACTAAATAATTTCTTTTGATGGAATAACATATAGTTGGGATTAATAAAAATAATTTAAAAATAAGAAAAATACATGAAAAGGAAAGAGAAAATTGTACCAGTCTTTTAATATCTAGCTTGATGTAGTCTCAGAGCAACTCCAGTGTAGGTTTTTTCCCCTCTGTCCTTTTTACTTAAAGTATAATCCAAGCTAGGATAAATTGAACATATTATCTGACTAAAATGAATTATCAGTGTTTTCAATAAAAATAAGATGATCTTCCTACTTACAACCTATTGGACTGTTTTCTTTTCCTGTTCTTATCATAACTTTTATCTTGACTTTCAAAGATTGCTATCTGAAAAATGTCAAAACATTGATTCTCAGTTGTAAGCTTCATGTCATAGCTCAATCAAGACTGAACATCTGTGGTACAGCATTTCTTTCTCTCCTGCTCCCTCACTCCTATTTTTTTAAAACTTCCATGGAAGGCCCTTGGGACAGATGGCCCCTCACTGTTGATGGTTCGATTACCATGATCACCCACAGCTTCAGAAGAGTGCGAAGAAAAGAAATTGCTTTCTTTGTCAAGGTGTTTTCAATTCAATTCTCACCCATTAGCCCTGTTTGGTTAAGTTTTGAATTACTCCATCAGGTGATTGATGAGGTTCTTTCCCTATCTTTATTATAATAGGTCTTATTTAATGGGGAAAGATACAGAAGAAAACATCTATACAAACCCTTCTACCTATTTTTAAAAGGTTCTTTCAAGATATTTTATCATGTCCCATAAATAGAAATTATTAAACTATAACAAAAAGTCAACTATTTGGTTATGTGGACCCCTGGTTTTAACAGTTTAGCTATTGAGGGAAAAAGAAGGAAAAGCTAGAATTCTCCATTAAATTCCTACCAGGTTGTGACGATAGTTTCAGAAGCAACAGATATATTATAATACTGAGTGGTGCATGTTACCTATCTCACAATAGTGAGAATGTTGAAATGGGACCATCATGTTATATATAATTTTAAGTGGCAAGCTTAATTATAGACTGAGAAACTTACTTGTCCTTCACTTTTTTGTGTGCATATTTTTATATATGGAATGAATATAAAGTTGTCATTGTAATTTTTGCTATTGGCTATAAAAAACTACTAGAATTATTCGTGTTGTGTTAAGTTTCCGTTTCCTGAAAGGATTTGCCTCAGTAAAATTGCCAAAAATAAAATAAATGAATATTTCATTTCCAAGTCTCTCAATAAAATATGGCTTTTAAGATGGAAGACATCTCAGACTCCATCTATTCCAGGGGTTCTTATCTCGGGTGCTAGGTAGATTTCAGGGAATTTTTGAAGTTGGATGGAAATTTTATTTTTCATCAACCTCAAAAGAAAATTTAAAATTTCCTTCAATTGCAAATTTGAAAAAATGTAACATTATTTTGAGAATGTGCCCATAGGATGTACTAGAATAGAATACCAAAGGATTCATGATAAAAGATGTTAAGAACTTTTTACCTATTTTTATTCATTTCATCTGGTCTTTTAGGGATGAGGATACTGAGGCTCAGAAGTTGCACAGATGGTAGTAGGTTGTAGAACTAGGATCTAAATCCAGGTACTTTGACTCCTAATGCAAAACTAATGTCACTGCATGCCACTGCTTTTAGGAGAGTTTTATTTTGTATTATGCTATGATATGAGATGTATTTTGGTTGATTAGAAAGAGTATTGGTTGGCAATAAGAATTGTTTTTTTCAGTGTTTTTTTTTAGTTATGTTCAATTCTTTGTGACCCCATTTGGGGTTTCCTTGGTAAAGCTACTGGAATAGTTTCCCTTTTCCTTCTCTAGATCATTTTGCAGATGAGGAGACTGAGGTAAATAGGGTTAAGTGACCTGCTAGTGTATGAGGCCAGATTGGGGATTTCCTGACTCTAGTGTTGGTACTCTGTTCACTAGCTGTTCCTAGCTTCTTATTTCATTTATCATTTTCTTCACCTATAAAATGAGGTAGTTCAATTGGCCCTTTTCTAATTGGTCCTAACATTCTATCTGTATAAAATAATTTCTTTTTTGATACTGCATTTTTTTGAAGTGAGTATACTTATACCAGGTCTGGCTCTTCCATTTTTGAAGTTTAAACCTGTTGTTCTAGCTTCAGCTCCTTAAGTTTTTTGGGAAAAGCATTTGACCATAGATAATAATACTTGATACGTGAAAGTATTGGAAGACTCCTGTCTTCCTTGGACATAGAATACAAATTTTGTGTGTGTGTGTGTGTGTGTGTGTGTGTGTGTGCATATGTGTGCATGTATGAATGCAGGCTTGCTTTCTTTTACAGATAAAAAAGCTTGAGAAAGTATATCTATGTGTATATCTACATATTTTATATATGTATTTCTTAAAATCTCATTTCCCCCTGGTTTTAGTTTCTTTTGTTGTTAATGTTCATAATAGACACGGTGTCAATTTTTAATATGAATTACTAAGTTATTAGTAGTATCCTTACTATTATTTCATCAGAAGCAGTTTCATTCTTTTTTATTAGTAATGTGATTCCCCCTCCCCACCCCCACCCTCCACCCCCCAACAAAGGGACAGAAATTTTTTTCAAGCGATTTCATCGGAGAGATTTGCCTGATTTTTTTTTTATCATACTATAAGGGTCTTTAGACAGAGGAGTTTGAACTATTCTTTTCTAAAACATATGTATTATAATGAAAATTCTTATTTTTTACTTATATTATCTTTTTTTTTTTGACTAGTCAGTTATTCAGTCAAAGAATTAGTCTGGAAGAAGAGTAGGATTGAGTCTGTATCTTATACTTTTAAAAATAATCTCATTGAAGTGTTTTAAATCTAATAGGCACTAAAATACCTTTTGATGACAATATTGTCATTATATTAAATAAATATGTATGATGTACAATTTTTATTGGCTTTTGAGGAATAAGCTACTGATACTTTGTTCTTTAAGAAACAACTATAAAACCTATTAGACTGGAAAAGTATATTAAATGCCTGTAGCCAATTGAGATTGAGAGCTCTTCTGAAAGCTCTTTCAGTTTGGTTAGTGTATCCAACTACTGGGCATGATCTATCCAGGGCCTTTCATTGTATGCAGTTTTTGACAATTTCCAATAAATCTTAGAGATCTTCTTAATTTTTTGAAGATTATTGCCTGAACCTTTGATCGTTTCATGCCTAACATTGTAATTCTTGGACTTCCTTTCTTATTTTTCTTTTGCCACATGTCTGGTTAAACTCCTTTCCTGGTTTTATTATATATGTGTTTGATGTCCTCTTTACACATGCCATTGTTGACAATATTCCATAACCTATTTTCACACATTGTGTGCCTTTCCATTGCCTTACCTCATTTATTTTCTCAAAAGTTTCTCTTTTTATTGCTTCTAGATTTAGGTAGAAGGAGGATTTATACTTGGGCAATACTTGGTTTTAAAACCCAGATGATTCTGATTTCTGTTTAGATTTGTCCAGGGTTACAAAAGTAATGTTGAAGGTAGGAATGCAGTTGTATAAAGATAGTATTTAATGCTAATATTTTGGTGCCTGTGTGTTTGTTATTGTAATACTCATGAAATTTATTTAGGTAGTACATAAAGGAAAGATCATTAGAATATTAAGGAATCTGATTTCCAATCCAATTCCCACTAGCAAGATCTGTGACCCTAAGCTACAATTCCTTTCAAACTCTGATACAAATAAGGGGATTGAATTAAATACCTCTAAATAGGTACCTTTCTGTTGTAACATTCTATGAGTATATATATCCTAAAATGGATAAAGGGGAAAGGAAGGGATTGTGTGTCAGTATGAATAATTTAACCTTCCCTAAAAATAGAAAATTGAAAGTTTTCCCTAAGGATTGGATTATTCATGAAGGGGGATGAAGGGATTTCAAGGGGAATCACCCCTTTAAACTGGTTCAAGAATAATCAATGAAAAAAAGCAGTATTGCCACCCTTAGCTAGATGTGACCTATCTTGTGAATCTACTGATTTTTCTGGGAAAACACTGGCCCATCTTGGAAGAAAATATAGAAAAATGATTGCTGTTGTTGTTGTTGTTGTTGTTGTTTAAAAACCCTTACCTTCTCCCTTAGGATTAATACTAAGTATCAGTTCGAAGTCAGAAGAATGGTAAGGGCTGGGCATTTAGGTTTAAGTAAATTGCCCAGTAAGTGTCTGAATTTATATTTGAACCCAGGACCTCCCATTTTTCAGGCCTAGCTCTCTATCTACTGAACCCCTTAGCTGCCCCTGATGGCATAATTATTGCTATTGTTTTAAAAACTTTTTTATTTCCATATCCTAACTGTAATGTTTTGAATAAGAAATTCATGGGCTAAAATTTATATGGAGAAGTTAGGATAATAGGATACAGCTTTTTACCAGAAAATTGGATATAGATACATCAGACTTAAGGAAGGAACTTAATACAGCTTAGAGGCTGTTTATCATTTATATACATTATAGGAGTTCTTTTCCAAATGGCCTTTTCTATGTATTATTATCTCAAAACTTATCTGAGGAAGGGAAAATCATAGGACTTGTTATAGCCCAGCTTTATGCAGCTACTTAACAGTTCATGCAATTGAACTATAAGTTGGAAGAGTCTTATCATGCTATCCAGTCCAAACTATACCTAAATATAAATACTTTTTATACTAGTGATGGCAGAATTTGCTACCTCCAGAGTTAACTCATTGTATTTTTGGTCAGTTTTAGTTATTCATTGCAAATCACCTCTATATTCAATATAGAATCTAGATCTGCATCCTTAACTTCTAAGCATTGATTCTAGTGGGTCCAAGAAAAACAAATTTAATCCTTCTGTATGATGTTGCTTCAAATACTTGAAGATATTATCTTCCTTTTTATTAGTGACTTTGTAAAATGTGGTACCTAGGACTGGATACGGTATTCCAGATAGGATATGATCAGGACATATGAACAGTGGAACTATCACTTTGCTTTTGGAGAAAGTACTTCTATCAGCTCTTTAGCTTTTTGGCTCTTAGATCACACTATTAATTTGTATAGAGATTTCAGTCTGCCAAAAACGTAGAGTCTCTTTCACAGGACTTTTTTCTATTGACATCTCTTCCATACTTTAACTTTTTGAAGCCACATTTGGGACTTTGCATTGATACCTATTAAATTTCATCTTGTTAGACATGGTCCATTGTTGCAGCCTGCCAAGATTTTATGTATGCTAACGCTGACATTTAGGATGCTAGTTGTCTTTTTATCTTTGGCAAATTTGATTAGGTGACCTTCCCTGGTTTTGTGTAAATCACTCATAAAAATATTTAACAGTACCAAGACAAGGACTGAGCTATCCACATGGATCCATATCTGTTAATTAGTAGTAATCCTTTAGGTTGGTCATCAACCTAGCCAAAGCTTACTAACAAATTCCTAATTGTGCTGTGATCCAGTTCACATTCTTAATCTCTTCCTCCAGGGGATTTAGAGTGACTTTCTCATGTACTCATGTACATCATATTGGTTTCATCTTTTCTGATGTAGCAGTTCCTTCTCAGTCTGAAAAAGAAGATGCAATGGTTCTTTTTATTTTCTTTGTAGAGAATAAGTTATCAGGGTCAAATTAGGCACTTCTTTCAGTTTTTCCCTTCCTACTTATGTGACTTTGGACAAACCATTTAACCTTGAAACCTCTGAATAGGGCACAAACCCTATTCTTGCTTACCCACAGAGTAAGGCCATCAAATTAGATCTTTTACACCAGTTATACTCTTTTTTACTTGGGCTAATGAAGTGATGGGGGATGGGAGTTTCAGTTTTGTCTTACTTAAAAATGCAGCTATTGAGTTGAATAATCTTTAACTTTCCTTGTATCTTCTAAATTCTGAGACTATTATGTATACACACACATATATGTTCCATTTTATATATTTATAGGCAAACATAACATTTATATATATAATATACATCTTGAATTCAGAAGTGTTATATTGGCAAATGGAAATATAATGGCCATCTTATGGGGTCATTTTCTTCTCCCAGTAAATTCTGTCTTTTCCAACAAGTATTCTCTAGCTATAGTTGTAATTGCATCATGCTTGAAAAAAAGATCCATTCCATTTAGTATCATTTTCTAAAATTAAGTAATTCTTATTCTTTCTGCAAATAAGCTCTTCCCTTGAGGTTTTTTTTGTATTGTCACTAAAATATTTTAAATTTATTATTGCTTTTGTACTCATTTGATGAATATTAATTGAATTGTTTGCAAACGAAAGAAATAGAATCTTAAATCTTGAAAAGAATTTTAGAGATTCTCTCATCAAACCCTTTTCTAGTGTTATAAATCATTATAAGAAAATACATGACAATATCTTTTAGAAATTTAGGATATAATGGAATATCATTTATTAGAAAATTTATCTAGTGGAAGATATCCTATTTACTTAATTGAAATATATTTTCCCCTTTCCCCTTTCAAATTATTAAAATTATAAAACATGTACAAAACTGATTTATTTCTTACTTAGGATATAAATTCTGATAACATCTCATAAATTTTTGTGCCAGCTTGTATATTTTTACTTAAACAAATATTTTAAAAACATTGTTTATGAGTTCACAATGCATGTGTTCAGAGATATAAATTTGAATATTTTCCTAAATTTTTATAATTTTAGTTACAAATAGTACAATTTACTTCAATTTTTCCTAAAAAGCCTTAATTCATACTTTGTTTTTCTATTTTCAGTTTTGTTAACATACTTAACAGTGGGATTTAAAAAATAATTAAGATAATTGCATATATATCATTGAAGTACTATTAGAGACAGGATACTTGAGAAATCCAGCATACACCAGTCATCACTGGCAACAGCTATTTCTGCCAGCAATTCTCATCCTCTCACCCATAAAATCAGCATAAAATTGACCTAACATTGAGAGATCAGATGGAGTGTCTAGAAAGTAATCCTCAGGGGGAAAAAATTCAGTCTTTGTAAATCTCAATAAAGTGCATAAAGTTGCAGAATCGGATTATGCCTCTTTTTTGGATTTAGTACCCTTTTGTTTCTTCCACTGCTGTATTTGTGAGAAGTTACCACAAAGATGTCAGATGCTATCTGAATCTAACCCTAGAAGCTCTAACAAACTTAATCTGTTTAAAAATATGGATCCAGATGATTGGGTCATAATTTTTCTTTGGCTGGGTAAAGAAGGAAGTAGTTTTTTTAATAAGAAAGAATATATATTTATATATTTACATATATATACATACATATAAAACTATATTTCCAACAGATTTTTTTGTATTTGTATTTATATTTATAGTCACATGTTTATATGACTTTTTAAGAGTAGGAAGTACAAAAAAAATAGAGGGAGAGGGTATGAAATACATTAAGATAGTACTATGAATCAAGTCCAGTTCTGTTAAAAAAAAGGCAAAAACTTAGAATTTTAAACAGACAGATCTTAAACCCAGAAAAAGGGAGTGGAATATCTGGAAAGTAATTTTAAGGGAATTTTAAGTTGAGCAAATTTAATGTCTAAAATGCTGCAAAATGTAAATAGGACTCAAGGAGTATTTTAAAGATTTAATTTGGAGAAAATTAAATCATATCATTCATACAATAGACATAAGTGATAAGCTCTTTGTAGGGAATTGATAATTTGTTTAGAATGCCTTTTTTTTAGTTTCTCAGAGTAACATGTTTAATGTTTCGTGTATATTTGACTAACCTTTAATTTTATAAATATTTGTTAAATAGCTTTCATTTTGTAAAAATTAATAATTAATTTTAGATTGTCTTATTTTAGATCTAAGGCAAACAAAATTAACCCCTAAAAACATTCTATTCTAGATGGTCAAGTCATTTTTTAATAATTTAGCAAGAAGGCATATATAATGATATATGAAATTAATTATCTTTTCTGTTTTAAATAAAAATATAAAACAAAATTTAATTATGCTTTATTAATAAGAAACAAGGCAGTGGACTATAGCTTGGCTCATATTTTTTGGAAAAATTGGCTTTGTTTTGTTATTTACTGATTTGAACTTTAAATATGTGACTTGTTTCTTAAGATGAGAAAATCAACTATGAGGAAGGATAATTTTTCTTTACATCTTATGTGTTTCAAATAATTATTTTTGGATATCTATTTTATTGAGTAAATTAAATTAGGTTATCTGGGGCCTGCTCTTAACACCATGTAGAAAAATCCTCTCTATATTTTTTTATTGATTGGTTAAGAAAACACAAACTAAAACAAACCATTTACAATTCAGGGCATAGAGTATAAAAAAAAGAATATGTTATGTTTCAAAAAACGGGGGTAGAATTAAATTTCCTATTATTCTTTATATGTCCAGACAGATCTCTAACTACTCAATGTTCTTACTGTGAATGGTGCTACATTTCTATATCTACTTTCAGTGACTCTTGGTATAATTTTTGATTGATACATCTCTTTAAGAGTTTTTGAAAACATGTTATAAGTAATTCACTATTAAATCTCTGTTGAAGCATACTTTGAGTTCTTAGAAGTTTGTTTTGGAAGGATAAAAATTGATAATAAATAACCAGAGAAATTTGATAATGCTAATTAAAAATTTAGGACCTCCTTTTTTCTATTATGTCAGTGGAAGAATTAGGTTTTAAGGACTTATAAATTTAGATTCTAAATCAGGAGCAATGGTGAATTAAGTTGTTAGTTCATTTCTGGCAGTTACTTTACATAGTAATGTGTAGAAATGCAAACATAAACTTTTAAATGAACATTTAAGCCTTATATTCCAATGTAATATAATTTTAAGCTGAAATATAATTTATTATCTTTGAAGTGATCACTGAAAAATGTACTAGATTTATTTACATAATTGCCTAGCTTCTAATCTCCTTTGCAAGTTGAACTAAGTAAATTTGTATTTCAAGATACATATTTGAAGTTTAAGTGGTATTTAAATGATTATTTCTTTCTCAAAAAGAGTTATGTATTTTAATACTTACTATTTTATTGCTAATTATCATTTTATAAGTGAATTGATTTGATCAACATTTTAATTAAATTTAAAGTACCGAGTTTTTGTTTTAATGCTAATTTAAATCCTTAGTGAAAACTTTTAATTTGACAAGTAAGTGTTAGAAAAATGAGGAAACTGAAATGATGTTGGATAGATATAATTGATAAAGAAATTATATTTGATTAGGTAAATATTTATTTTAACTAAATGCTAACTTTGATACAATTAAAATCCTGAGTATAGGATGACTTTTTGCTATTTATTTCCTTATGGTATTCTAATGTGAGAGAAATTATACCCAAATTGAATTATTAGGCATACATTGTTAATATCTTCAAAGGGACATGTTTTGGTAATAACATGGGATCACTTGTTTTAATCATTTAAATTTTAGTTAGCTACTGAAATTATCTCATTTTGGTAGATAAGAATGGCTTTAGTATTATTACTTGGGCCAATTAGATTGAAAACATTAAAAATTGTAAATACAATCAGTATTTTAGCAAGTATGTTCTAGTACTCTGTCAGTAATATTCTATTCTTTGTCTCTGATTAATGTTACCTGTCAATTATTTACAGAACCGGTGGTACTATGGAAGTTCCCAGAGGACTTTGGAGACCAGGTTGGCAAAAAAAATTAATTTTTTATGCTAGTTTTTACAGCTACTACTTCTAATGATTACTAACAATGATACTTTTCCTATTCAGTTATAAATTGGGAGGATTTGGGACACAAATGAAAAAACTATATATGAGTAGATGATTAAGGAACAATATATACAAAGTGACTAAAAAGCAATTTTTAATGTTTATATTTTAATGAAATTTTGAAAAAAATTGTTTTTTTACAGTTATCTGCCTTCAAACTTGACAGTACTTGATATTTCATTAAAATCCATTTCTGCCACTTTGTTGAGCTAGAAGTAACTGATTTATTAAATAAATAAATATTTATTTCCTTATAGTATTCTCTTCTGAAGAAATTATACCAACATTGAATTATTAAAATGTACTGTTATGCATTTGTCTTCAAAGGGACATCATTTGGTAATAGTATGGGGTCACTTGTTTTAATCATTTAAACTTCAGTCAACTACTAATATTATCTCATTTTTAGTGGATAAAAACTTGACTTAGGTATTATTTGGGCCAATTAGATTGAAAACAATTTAAAAATTATAAATACAATGAACATTTTAGTATGTATTCTAGTTTCCTACAGAGTAAAAAAAGGAGGCTTGAAAATAACAGAAGAGAGATCTGTTTGAGACATTGAATTACTTTGCTGGTAGAAAAACTAGTTAAATCAGGCTCATCATTATCCATATGAAAGTATCATGAACATAGGATTTTTAAAAATATACTAAAATCTTAGTATATTGATTTTGATAAATTTGAAAATTGTTCAGTCAGTAAAAATTCATGTGTAAAGCAGTTATGTAGGAAAAAAAAGCAAATAAATTATGTCACAACCTGGGTTACCCTCCCCTAGACATTGTCCAACTTATTCTGTATCTGAATCATGGTAATGGGTCACAGCAAATTCACAGTGAATAGGTAGGCATATTTCTCAACCTATCCATTGTGTATCTAGAGGGGGGCAACCAGGATGGGGAATGGTCTTCAATCCAACTTACTTGAGGATTTGCTGAGGGAAGTAGACATGATTAGCTCACAGAAGAGAAAATTTGGGTTGTAGGGTGAGAGCTAACTTTATGTATTTGAAAAGCTTTCAGATAGAAGAGCTTTTAAATTTAGCTCCCTCATGGAATATTTGGTTGAGTGAGGTCTGTTAGTTCTAAATTAAGAGGCATTATGGCAGAGAAAAAGAAACAAAAAATTGGGGCAACTAGGTAATTTAGTGGATAGAGAGCCAGGCCTGGAGATAGGGTGTTCTGGGTTCAAATCTCTCAGTGGGCACTTTTAAGCTACGTGACACTGGGCAAGTTGCTTAACTCTGATCATTTAGCCCTTGCTGCTTGTCTTCCTTAGGACTGCTACTTAGTATGGATTCTAAGACAGAAGGTAAGGGTTTAAAAAAAACAACAAAAATTTTCTTTCAGTGAGAGCTACTCAAAAGTAGAATGAGCTGTGCTGTCAGAAGTGGTAGTTTCTTCAGAGATCTTCAAGTGCCTAAATGTTGTATATGTTATAGTGGGAATTCCTTTTGTGTATGGGTTGACTAGAATTCTGTGATTTTTATGATTCCTTCTATAAATTCATTGTATTGTACTAGGGGCTCACTAGCATTCTTTTGTGATTTCATGGATACCAGTGGAACATGTGGCTTTTTCTTTACTCTTATTGCCTGACAATCTCATCATTATTTTGAGAATGTTATCAGGTACCAGAAATATATTGCTCAAAATAGAAAGTAGGGAATTCTTGTCTAGGAAGGGAATGTTAGTCTTAAATAAACTATATAATTAGCAAGCATTTATTAAGCTCTTACTATGTTGTTGTTCAGTTGTTGAGCAGTGCTTGACTGTGACCCTATAGAAATCTGTTCACGGGGTTTTCTTGGCAAAGATACTGGAGTGGTTTGCCTTTTCCTTTTCTAGTGAATTGATGCAAACAGAGGTTAAGTGACTTGCACAAACAGTAAGTACCTGAGGCTGAATTTGAACTCAGGTCTTCTTGACTATAAGTCCAGTGTTTTCTCTATTGAGCTACCCAGTTATGTAACAAGCACTATTTGTTAAGCACTGAGTTTAACAAAATAAAAACCTTCAAGTAGATTATTCTCATGGGAGAGGCAACATGTACATAGATAGATATATACAAGATACGTTCCAAGTGGAGGAAAAGTAACCTCGAATGGGAAAGCACTTTTAGTTTTTGGGTACTGGAAAGGCTCCTACAGACTGATTTTTGAGCTGAGTCTTAAAGGAAGTCAGAGATGACATGAGATGAATGTAAAGATGGATAGCATTCTAGGTATTGAGGGACAGCCATTGATAAAACATTAAGAGGGGAGATGAAGTCTTGTCTGTCAGGATTACTGAGTAGTACATTTGGACTATTGAGAATGTGAAGGAGATTAATGTGTAAGATCACTGTAAAGATATTAAGGAGACAAGTTAGGTCGAATTTTAAATACTAAACAGAAGAGTTTATATTTGATCAGAGAGATAATAAGGAGGCACTGGAGTTTATTGACCAGTAATTGACCAATAATTTATATATTGACCAGAGGTCAGATACTTTATGAAGATCGTTTTGTCAGCTATGTGGAAGATGGATTGGGAAGATAATTTAGTCAGGTAGACCAGTTTTAAAGGCTAGGCTTGAACTCTGGCTGAGTTCAGAAATTAAGAGAAAAGGAAGTATTTGAAAGATACTTTGGAAAAGTAAGATTTCATTTGGAGTGTGCCAAAAATCAATTAAATCATTGTGCTTAATTACTTCTAGCACAACTCTTGTTTTAACTTCTGAAGCAAAAGAAGTGGCCACATTTATTTTGTTATATATTTTCCACCCTTTAGGGAAAAGATTAACATATGACATGTGGATGGAAATGTCTCAGACTTAAAACCGTGAAGGAGGATCTACAGAGAAAGGATGATTTGGAAAGGTGAAACTTAAAATGATGTGTTTCATAATTGATGGTTAGATTACAGTTATGTCATGGTTTGTTGACCAATTTTATACTTGTTCTCAAAAACTAAAGTGTTTTGAGTAATACTTACTTGAATCTGTAAGAATTTGTGCTTTGTTGGCATAGTGTTGAGAATTTTAGAGTCAGCCATTTTTATCAAGAGGCTGAATAATTATAAACAACTCTTTAGAAGAATTCTTATACTTTATCTTAATTCCTACTACCCTTTCTGACTCCTGAATAGACTTTATGAGCAGTTTTAGGTTTCTACTGTGAAGTCATGAGAACCTAGAGACTTTAAAGTCTCTCTCAGATCCCTGAAACCATAAGAAAGGTGTAAGGGTTAAATTAATGTACAATATTTCAAGTATTATATTTTTAATGATTATTATCTGACAAAATAGAACCAAGTGACTAAGTTTTCTACCTGCTCCAAATCCCCGCTCCACCAAAGCTACTGACGGGAAGGAAAAGAGGGCTAGACATGGAACTCCATCCAATTTATGTCCTGTCTACATCAGCACATCATGACAGGAAGTGAGTCGGGTTTTGGGAATCATAGTTTTTAGGGTAACAGATTCTAATTTCACAATGGTATGAGAGACTACTGTTAGAATCAGTCATATCAAATAGCCTTTCAAAATTCAGTTTCTAAAGTAGTGTTTAAATTTTCTGAAGAAAGCTTAATTGTAATTCCATCTCTAAAATCAGTAAAATGTTTACTGTATTTATTAGTCATTAGAACTTAACTAATATGCTTCTGTGGCTTCTTGTACAATAATTCTTTGTTCATGCTATTCAGCCCATTTGGAGAACTTTGCCCTGCACTCTTTACCTGTCTAAATTGTATAAGTTCCTCAAGACCTCCACTCTCATAGTAATTCATTCTGTAAAGAGCTCATATTCTTTTGAATTAATAACATTTATTGTATCAGCCATTTATTTGGAAATTAATTATATGTTTTGGAATATATTGCCTTATTTTCTTATGATTAGAAATCATGTAATATTTTTAGAGATGTGAGGGACTTTGGAAATCAGCTATTCCATATTCTTCATTTACTAGATGAGGCTCCTAAAGTCTCAAGGTGAAGTGACTTACTTAAAGTTACTTTAAACTTCAAAATCTGTGATTTCATCAGCATGGTTTTTCCCTCCATTGATCCAGATAGCATCTCCTCTACAACTTAGGAAGCAGATATTTTTTGAGAGTTATTCTGGCTTAAAGTTTTTGTTTGCAAGGCAACCTGATGGTTATCATTTCCAAATTTAATTTGGATAGTTATCACACAACAGGTATGAATTCCATCATAGGGCTCATATGTAAAAGCCTCTCTAGCTTGTCAGAACCTAGCACAGTTTGTGTTCTGCTATTCTATCTTTTGAGAACTCATGCCATAATGAGGTATTTAGCTAAATCCAAGATCACAAAGTTCTTTTATATGAGACTTGAACTGTTCAGATTCTAAGCCCAGTGCTCTTTATATACTATGCCAAACTGCCTTACCAAATGAGGTAATATTATTGTAGTTTTATTTAAATATTTATGTCAAGAAGTTTTTGTTATGCTTCTGTATTAGGTTTCCACTATGATAAATAACCCAGAAGCTTAGGCATATTGGATACACAATATTTGTTTATTGCTATGTTTATTCCTTGTATTTTATGTTGTATTTTTTTTATTTACCAAAGCTAATTTATTTGATTAAGTGCTAAAGCACTTAAAGTATACTTTACTTTGATAGATGGAAAGATTTAAATTGCTTCATGTCCCATAGAGTACTCACCTCTTTCTGTGAGATGACTCTATTTTAGCCATCTATTGTGATACTTATATGAAGTATTGAGATTTTATAGATTGTAGAAGAAACTATTATAAAAAAGCAAGATTGTTTTCAATGCCCACTACAGTGTCTTACATTTTTTATATACTCTACATCTTATTGCTTTGATGAATGAATGATATAGGTAGAAAGTATATTCTGCACATAATAAAAAATGAAACAAACCAAAATCTCAAGTCATTATATATTTATAATGATCACATTTGACCTCTACGAAGAGGGAGATGAACATCCCTCCTTTGACGAGATGGAAGTTGTAGGTATGGCTAATTACATGTCCTCCAGACTCAGTAAATATATTGACTATTTTTCATAAAATATCCCTCCCCTTATTTTTAATTCTTGGTTAAAAGCAGTAGCTTTCTGGGAGAAAAGATAAAGAATATATTTTGACATAAAGATAATGTGAAAACATAAACATCAAGAAGTTTTTAAAAATACCTTTTTATTTATTTCATTGAATATTTCCCATTTATATGTAAGCAACTTTTAATGTTCATCTTTAAAAAATTTGAGTTCCAAATTCTGTTTCCCTCCTGTGCCACCCTCATCCCTTGAGCAGGCAAAAAATAAGATCAAATATACTTGTTAAGTTATGCAAAGCATAATTCTGTATTGGCCATTTGCAAAATAAAACACACACTCATACACACAAACACAACATCCAAGAAAAATACAGAAAGTAAAAAATATTTTTGTATCTATACACAGAGTTCATCAGTTCTCTGGAGTTAGATAGCATTTTTTATCATTAGTGCTTTGCAATTGTCTTGTGTTATTGACTTGAACAGAACAGTTAAGTTTTTCTCAGTTGTTTATCCTTAAAACATTACTATTAGTGTGTACAATAGTCTCCCGATTCTACTCACTTTATTTTTTATAAGTTCATGTAAGTCTTCTCAGATTTTTCTGAAACTACCTTGCTAATTGTTTTATCAAAATCATATACTACAATGTGTTTAGCATTTCTCACTTGATGGGCATCTCCTTGATTTCTTAGCCATCACAGAAAGGCCTGCTATAAATATTTTTTGTACAAATAGGTACTTTTCTCATTTCTTTGATGTTTTGTAGTTACTGACTTATTAGTGATATTACTGGGTCAAAGGGTATGCACAGTTTTATAGTCCTTTGGCCATAGTTCCAAGTTATTTTTCAGAATGATTGGACTAATTCACAACTCCACAACAGTGCATTAGTGTCCCAATTTTTTCCTGTCTTTTCTAGCATTTGTCATTTTCCTTGCTTGTTATGTTAACCTATCTTATGGATGTGAAGTGGTATCTCAGAATTGTTTTAAGTTTTATTTCTCTAATCAGTAATGATTTATAACTTTTTTCCTGTGACACTGATAGCTTTGATTTCTTTTTCTGAAAACTGCCTGTTTATATCCTTTGACCATTTATCAAATGAGGGATGGTTTATATTTTTATAAATTTGGCTCATTTCCCTATACTGAAAAGTGAAGCCTTAATTAGAAAAAGTGTAAACATTTCCCACCAAGTTTCCTGCTTTTCTTCCAATTTTGACACTGTCAGTTTTGTTTTTGTAAAATTTTCTGATTTCATGTAATCAAATTTATCCTTTTTACTTCTTGTGATATTGTCTGTTTCTTATTTGGTCATAAACTCTTCCCTTATCCATAGATCTGAGACGTATATTTTTTCCTTGCTTCCCTAATTTATTTAAGAATATTATCCTTTATTCATAAATTATTTGTCCATTTTGACCTTATCTTGTTATATGATGTGAAATCTTAGGATAGTTTCCTTAACTGCTTTCTAATTTTCCACCAGTTTTTGCCAGATGTTGAGTTCTTAATTCCAAAAGTTTGGATCTTTGGATTTATTCATCACTAGATTATTATGGTCATTTACTACTATTTATAATTTATCTAAACTAGTCTACTGATCCACCAGTATATTTTTTAGCCAATAAGCAGGTTGTTTTGATGATTAACACTTTTAAATTACATTGTAATATAGTTTGAAATCTGATACTGCTTAGGTCACTTTCCCATTTTTCCTCCTTGATTTCCTTGATATTCTTGACTGCTTCTTCTTCCAGATGAATTTTGTACTCTTTTTTCCTGTTATATAAAGTATTTTTGACAGTTTTATTGTTTTAACACTGAATTAGTAAATAACTTAGACAGAATTAGCATTTTTGTTACAGAAGGACTTCATTTTTCTCAGTCTTAGCACATACGAAATTCAGGTATATGTGATTGGCTATTGGAAAAAATAAAGGCAGAAAAATACATAAAACAAACCTTTTTATAAATCTGCACCTATTTTCTCAAGTGGTGTAGCATCTTGAAGCAGTTCTCCCAATCATACTCACTCATGCTTTGAGAAGAGTTGGTGTGAGTCATTATGTTGTTTTCTGTCAAACATTAGCTCCAGCATCACTCTTTATCCTGAGTTCTTGCATGGCATAAGTTGTGTTTGCATCAGAGTAATGCTTCTTTTTGTTTTAATAACATTTCTATTAATAATGATTCCAAAATGTAACAGTAGTGATGCTGGCAGCTCTGATAAGCCTTAGAGAAGTTGTACATTACCTAATTAAAGTCATATAAGGAAAACATATAATGAGATTTGCTATTAGGTATGATTTTCAAATTATGTGATATGAAGATGGGATTTTAAATCCTGGACTTTGCGAAAATTATACAGTTAAGTATTTGGAAATGTTGTTGTCACTTAAGATACTACTGTATTTTGGCTCTGCCAAAACATAAGCAATTAATATTTTCTCCATCTTATTAAGTCTATCTTTATCTGTATAAAGAGTATAATTTATACTTGTGTTCATATGGTCTCTGGATTTGTCTTGGCAGATAGACTCCTAAGTATTTTATATTGTCTATAGTTATTTTAAATGAATTTTCTTTTTTTCTTCCTGCTGGATTTTGTTGATAATATATAAAAATGTTACTGACTTATATGGGTTTATTTTATATTCTGAAATTTTTCTAAAGTTATTAATTGATTAAACTCTGTTTTTAGTTGATTATCTATCTAGGGTTCCCTAAGTATTATATCATCTGCCAAGAGCGATAGTTTTGTTTCCTCCTTGCCTATTTCTTCATTTTTTCCCTTGTCTTTTGCTATAAATAGCATTTCTAATACAGTGTTGAATAACAGAGGTGATACTGGACATGCTTGCTTCACCCATGTTGTTACTGAGAAGGCTTGTTGCGTAATTTGTAACCACAGGAATGCAAATAAAAGTGTCTAAGCCATAAAGAATTAGGTTTATTGTAAGAAGGCCAGTCTTACAATTAAAGCCAGACTTCTGGTTAAGACCAAAAGTCCCCAATCACTGTGAGAGACCTTCCTTCATACCCCAAGAATATCATAACTTATATACCAGTATAGAAATAATTCAGGACAGTGATAAATATAGAGAGATGTGGATTGGTTGAGAGTAATGAGGAAATACTTCTTATTGGTAGAAGAAGTCACTTGATAGACAAGGGGAGGGGAAGGGAGCCTGAATCCTACTTTCTAAATCTGATGATGTCAAGGATGATGTATACTAAGTTGACTAGGGTAAGGAGGAGGTGCTAGGCCCTCAAGTGGGGCAAAAGCCTGATGATGTATACTAGGATGTATACACAAGTGAAGGGGTGTCACCAGGCTTCTATCTGAGGCAAAAGCCTCTATGCTAATGAAGACCCAGTCACAAGTTTAAGAACATAATTGTTTGAAAGTGTATGATATAGCAATTTTGAGGCTAAGGCCCCAGAGGCCTATGGTAACAATAATTAACTATATTCAAGCAGTTATTGTACTTAAAAACTTATATTAAAATAATCACAAACTGCCTACTAACATCATCACTTATGCTAACATTAGTTATCTATCTTAGAATTACAATGTATAATTAACTTAATACTATTGCTAAAATTAAATTTCTCTTTCTGATTTTCTTCATTATCTTAGGCTTAGAGAATGTTTCATTCTGATCTTTTGTTGGTCCTGCCATTCCAGAATTTGATTTGAAATGTTATTTTAAAGTTCTTTGGAGAGGAATGTTGAGGTCAGCTCAGAGCTTCTTCTGCTCTGCCTTTTTGTCTCTGTGCCCTAAAGAGAATAACATTTTTTAAACATTTATTAATACTCATTTTTACCATGTTTACATGATTCATGCTCCTACTTTCCCTTTCATCCCCCGCTTCCCCCCCCCCCCCCACGCATGGCTGATTGACATTTCCACTGGTTTTAACATGTGTCATTGATCAAGACCTATTTCCAAATTGTTGGTAGTTGCATTGGTGTGGTAGTTTCAAGTCTACATCCCCAATCATGTCCGCCTCAACCCATGTGTTCAAGCAGTTGTTTTTATTATAAAAATGTTTCCTCTCCTGCAGTTCTTCCTCTGAATGTGGGCAGCGTTCTTTACCATAAATCCCTCAGAGCTGTCCTGGGTCATTGCATTGCTGCTGGTACAGACGTCCATTACATTCGATTTTACCACAGTGTATCAGTCTCTGTGTACAATGTTCTTCTGGTTCTGCTCCTTTCACTCTGCATCAGTTCCTGGAGGTCTTTCCAGTTCACACGGAATTCCTCCAGTTTATTATTCTTTTGAGCACAATAGTATTTCATCACCAGCATATACCACAATTTGTTCAGCCATTCCCCAATTGAAGGCCATACCCTCCTTTTCCAGTTCTTTGCCACCACAAAAAGCGCAGCTATAAATATTTTTGTACAAGTCTGTTTATTTATGATCTCTTTCGGGTACAAACCCAACAATGGTATGGCTGGATCAAAGGGCAGGCATTCTTTTATAGCCCTTTGAGCATAGCTCCAAATTGCCATCCAGAATGGTTGGATCAGTTCACAACTCCACAAGCAATGCATCAATGTCCCAATTTTGCCACATCCCCTCCAGCATTAATTACTCTCCCCTTCTTTCATTTTAGCCAATCTGCTAGGTGTGAGGTGATACCTCAGAGTTGATTCAGATGATTCCCTTATATTGGGCATGTCATGTATTACCAGCTGCTTTTTGAGCATTTAAAATTGGCTGTCCTGTAAGCACCTCAAATTCAACAGAAATGATCATGCCTCTCCTTAAACTCTACCTTCTTTATTCTTTTTTTAAAAATTATTTTCAAGAATACTGTCATCCTCCCTGTCTTCCCATACTTTAGGGCGTGGTGTCAGCCTCAGCTTCATAGTAATTCATAGTAATCTCATTCATCCAGTCTATTTTCAGATTTTGTTTTTTGCTTTCACAGTATCTCTTGTATCTAGACTTCTCTAGACTGACATTGCTATTACAATGGCATAGGCTCTTTAATCTTTCTCTCTATCTATATCTTTTATGTTCCTAGCTATTTACATATAGTCTCCCTAATTAGGAATAAGCCTTTTCAGGGCAGAAGCCTTTTTTCCCCTTCCTTTTCATCCATTGCATGTAGCACTATTCCTGGCACATATTAAGTTATTAATAAATACTCATTGACCAATGGAGATGAACTTTATTTTCTCTGTAGATCAGAATGTAAAATCCTCTACATAGAGGAATGGGAAGGACCTGTAGGAAAGGACTTGGAAAAAAAGAGGAGGTCTGGAATTGCCATTGTTAAAGATAAAGTAAAGAATCCAGTTGTTAAGAAGAAAAGAATTGTTGTATTACAATGCTGTGCCCAGGTGCTGGTGCTATTCCCTTTTTAATGACTTTTTATCTACTTTGTATGTATTTTTTTTACATAATTATTTGCCTATCATCTCCTTTGGAATGTAAATTCCTTGAGAGTAATGACTTTTCTTGGTGGGGGTGGTGGCTGGGGAGGGACTTTATATGAAACCTTAATGTTATGTCTGGAATATAATTAGTGCTTAATAAATGCTTGTTTGCTAATGGACAACCTCTTTAGTGCCAGGCACTGGACCAACCACCCTATTTTTGAATGCTATTCCTCTCTAATACAGATAGGGGGAAAGTAAGTTAGATAGAGGGGGAGAGTTGGTGTCAAGACAAGGGAGAGAGAGTGATATATGAGGAATAGTAAGTAGACTAGTATGGCTGGATCCTAGAATATTGAGGGTCGTAGAATACAAAAAGATAAAAAAGAACGACTGGAGTAAGATTTATAAATTTTAAATGATACATAAGGGACTTTATATTTGATGGTAGAGATGCTAGAAAGCCTCTAGAATTTATGGGGTGTGTGTGTGTGTGTAAATACACATAGTGTTCCCTATTATTTAAGAAATTTATTTTTATTGTTGAATAAGAGAATGGATTGGAGTGGGGAGAGTCACCAATTAATTAGAAGGCTATTTCAGTAGTCTAAGTGACAAGAGATGATGAGGTCTAGTATAGGAGGAATAGAGTTGTAAATGGAGGGAAAAGAACGTGTCCAGATGGTATAAAGAAGAAAATTACAAGATATCTTAACTCTTTGGCTTCATGGAATAGTGAGTAAGAGGGGAACCTAGGATGACACTACATTTGTGAGCCAACTCAGATAACTAGAAAGATGGTATGATATGGAAATTCAGAAATTTGGAGGGTTAGAAGAAAATGATAGTAAAATTTTATTTTGGATACTCTGAGTTTGAAATAGTTCTGCTATAATGCTTGTTTTGAAAATGCAAATTTATACCAACGTAGTTGATATATTAGAGAACCTTTGTAATATAACATGAATTTCATGTTTGCTTATATGCAATTTCATCCATGAAAAGAGTAAATTGTGCCTATTTGAACTTAGCCATTTGGAATGTACAAACCTCAAACATCAGCTATCTCATTTTCCCATGTGAATTATCCTACAAAATTATGTTTACTGTTATTTCACATTTACAAACTTTCTTGTATAAAAAACTCAACAGTCAAGGTAAATGAATCCTGGAGTTCTAACCTTGCCTGTAGCCATTCACTTTGCCAGCCTTTGGGAACTAGGTAGACTCAGCACAGCCTGGAGTTGCAGATGCTCCCACTCTTTATTTTAGTATTCATGTATTTCTTAATCACTTAACATTTATTAAATTGTATAAGCATTTTATTAGAGTTCTTCCTTTTTAAATTTGCTCCTGACAAAGTTTTCAAGTGATGTGTTTGTAATGCCATTTTTTCCATAAGCTCTGGTTTTTATTGCATGATTTTGTATAGCATGATTACTTTTAGAAACACATAGGTTCACAGTTGATATGGGAATAGAGCTCCTGAATGAGATTAGGGCTAGATCAGTAGGTCTTGGAATCTTCTGTATAGAGATCATAATTGAACTCAGAGAATATGACAAGATCATTATGTGATATAATATAGAAGGAATAGAGAAGATGACCCAGGAACAATTTTTGTAGACACCCACAGTGAGTAAGTTTGACATAGATGAGGATCTAACAAAAGAGAACAGTGGAGGATCAATCAGACAGGAAGGGTGATAACCAAGAGGAAGTAGAATCACAAAAACTGGGAGAGAAGCAAAAATAATTAACAATATCAAATTTTTTAAAAAATGAGATCAGAAGGTAGATTTCAGAAGGGTTTAGAAAAGAGTAAATGGAAGTACCATTTGTAGATACCTGTTTTCCCAAAGGAATTTAACTGAAAAGGGAGAAGAGATATAGGAGTATAACTGGGGGGAGGGGAATAGTAGGATATGGTGCAGATTTTTAAGGATCAGAATGCATCATCTTTGTGTGTAGCAGAGAAGGAGCTAGGACACTAAACTTGAAATAGACAGACATGGGAGGATTATGTCCTGGAGAAGATAGGAAAGGATGGGAGTACATGGAGATGGGTTGTCCTTGGCAAGTGAAAGGGCTACCTCTTTCTTAGAGACTGTAGTGAAGTGCAGGTTTGTAGTGGATAATGTTAGAATTTTGTGAATGAAGAAGAGCAGAGAAGAAAGAGTTCTTAATTGATGGCTTAAATTTTTTTTTCATGAACTATAAGTAATTCATGTCCCATCCTTATGTGGCACAATGGAAAGAGCACTGTTGGTGTCAGGAAACCTAGGTTGATGTCCTAGATCTGACATTTCCTGACTAAATAACTTTGGAAAAGTCCATGCACTTCTCTTTGCCAATTTTGGCACAAGAGGTACAAAAATTTGCCCAAGCAACAAATACTCTGAAAATTCAGTGGACCAAGGAGCAGCTAATTTCTCCATGAGGCAACAAGAAATATTAGAACAAAGTCAATAGGCTGAAAAAATGGGAGAAAAATGTAAGGTATCTATAGCAAAAACAACTTACCTGGAAAATAGATCAAGGAGAAGAAAATTAAGAATATAGAGACTATTTAAAAATCATTACTCATAAAATAATTTGATATCATATTTTAATAAACAAAAAAAGAAAACTGCTTGGGTCTCTTAAGAACTATGGGCATAATGGGAATAGAAAAAAAAATCTACTAGTCACATCCTAAAAGAAACTCCAAAATGAAAACTCACGGGAACAAGCTCTAAAAAAAGAATAAAAAATTCAAATACTGAGAAGCCATAATCACACACAATTTAGCAGCTACTACTATAAAGGAATTTTTCCATTCTTGAAATATGATATTCTAAAAGTCAAAGTACATGGAATTAAAGCCAAGAATAATTTACCCAGCAGAACTGAATGTAATGGTACAGGTGGAGAAATGGGTTTTTAAGGAAATAGAAGGCTTTAAAGCATTCCTAAAGAAGAGGCCAGAATTGTTAGAAACTTTGAAGCTCAAACACAGGAATAAAGAGCAACATAAAAAGGTTTAATGTGAATGAACATAAAGGACTAAACAAGGATATACTGTTTACATTTAAAACTGGGAGGATGATACAGGTGCCATTTCTGAACTTTGTCATCAGCAGGGGTCCTAATGGGATCCCGTCCAGTTAGACAAGGCCTCGAACTGGCCTATTCATAACTATACTTATAATAGAGAAAAACAGTTAAGCCAAACCAGTGGATATAACAACTGTGTTGGGTAGAGTATACCACATTTTGCAACCATTGGCTACCATTTCTTTTCTGAGAAAATGCAGGTAGGTTTCCCCATCTTCCCTTTGAAACCAGGATTAGTCTTTGTAGTTAATCTGAGTTACCTTTTTGTGTTATCATTTAAAAAAATCCCTACCTTCTGTTTTATAATCATTACTATATATTGGTTCTAAGAGGTAGAACTGTAAGGGGTGGAAGGTAGGGATTAAGTGGCTTGCCCAGGATCACACATCAAGAAAGTGTCTGAGATCAAATTTAAACACAAGAAGTTCTGTCTAGGCCTGGCTCCTAATCCACTGAGCCACCTAGCTGCCCTCTGCTGTTTTCATTATTTAATTATAATTACTGACATTTTTATTCTCTGTGTGCTACTTATTCCATTCTTCATAATTTTATATTATGAATTATATTTCTCTGTTTCTCTGAATTCTCCATATTTGTCCCTCTGATTGTCCAAGAATATTTTATTATGTTCACACACCATGATTTGTTCAGCTCCTTCCCAACTGATAGGTACACATTATTTCTATTTTTTTAAACCACTGTAAAAGGAAACAATGTAGTGTTCACCTGTTGTGGTAATTTGGCATTATTTTATTAATAGCTGATATGGAATTAAATAAGTTTGGAAATGATTTTTCTATTATTATTCATAATAAGAAGTTAATGATAATTTTTAAATGTCATAAATCTTACTATACAGGACTGAGACCAAAGTGACCCATAGTAGGCAACTTGTAATAGTGCTTATGTTTTCTGGAAAAGTTATAATTTCAAGAAAAGAAAGTATACTTCTAAAAAGAAAATTTGGAAAAGAATTCAGATATGCTTTGGTTATAGTTTGTGAGCCCCAAATCATAAAGTAGTTATATTAAAAAATACATGCTGACAATTACACTCATCTGTTATCATGATCATATGACATAAAGGATCAGGATAAAATCAGCAGATAGTGCTTAAAGTTTCTTGTATAGTTTCAGGCAGGCTACTAGTGAGTTAACAACAAAATAAACACATTTAGTACTATATATATGTATATTGTATACCTAGGCATAGATATAGCTACATTTTCTTTCAGATTCAGTGACATATCTAATTCCTCTGCCTATTTTAGAGGTCTAAATCTATATCTAAATTTTGACTTTATAAAATAATTATTAATGTGCTACTTTCTGAGTATTTAATGTTTTCCTTTTATACATGGTTTAGGCAGAATATTGTAATTATTTCATAATCTAAAATTGATGGTGAAGCACTTTTTGGTTTCTTACATTTGGTATATAGTAAAAATTTATTTCATATTGGAAGCTGAAAAGGAAGACTTCAAAAACAAGAGATTGTAAAATAGTCAGAAATTTGTGGTTAGGTTCATATTAGCCTTGGGATTTGAATTTAATATTTTTATATGTTGCTTTACTACTATTTTGAAATCAGTACCACTTTGAATTACCATTTTATAGATTGTATTGGTTAAAATGGTTTTAGTTGATTTTTTTTAGTCAGATTGTAAATTAAGTGTCTCAGTTTTTCATTTGTGTTATTTTCTTCATGCATTACAGATCTGTATCTCCTATAGACATATGATGTGGTGTTCCTGCATAAGTGTGTCTAAAAATATTTTATTCCTCAATTAAAAAGTGTGAAAATAAGTTCTCATAAATGATGCTGCATTTAAATATAAATGTTAAATGATAATACTTGTAACTTTTGAAATGACTTCTTTTCTACTTGAACCTCTTGGTTGTATGACTTGTTGGCTATTATTTGCATTAGCAATAAATTTAATGATTAGCAGTTCACCTTATTAGCATATTCAACATTTTAGGTGAGCCTATTTAATGCAGACATAACTTATAAAATTGTTATTTCAACTTTTATAGTTCAATTTATTTCATATGATAATTATTCATTTAGAGTAAAATATAAAATCATATAAAGTTTAGGTCAACAAATAGAGATTTAAATAAAAAGATAAATAAGATAAATCTCATATAATGTAAAATCACATAAATAAACCATACGTACACCATCAAGGAAAACATAGTATTAGGATTAAAATTGGTTAAATCATGTTTATATATTTAAGAACAATTGACTTTTTCTTAGGTGTATTTTTATTACAGATGTGTAGTTAATTAGAAAATTGAAAGCAGTTTTTTATGCTTTTGAAAATTCCTATCTAAAGTTTCTACATTCAATGCATTTTCGAAAGGTAAACACTTAAATTCTTATGAATTACATTAGTAATTTGGAAGGAGATACTTACATCTTAGAATGTTTGTTGTTAGTATTAAAACATTTTTTGGAAAATAATGTTAAAAAAAGCCTCCCTAAAAATTTATGCTGGAATTAGTATTTTATGGATTTTATGACATAATATTTTATTTGAAGGTCACCTGTCAAAAGTGATGAGTAGCTATCCCTCTACTGTGTTCCATAGTTGGTGTTTCCATTTTCACTTTTAACGTTCTAAGATTTTGTCGTACTGGTATTTAAATGCCTTAGATTGGTTGATCCTATTTGTTATCTTTGAGAGCAAGTAACTGTTTAAAATAGATTTTTTAGGACCAAATTTGATTTTGGGAAAACTTGTCTTTATTTTTAAGTATGATCAGTTGTTTAGGAGTTCATCTTGGTATTTATTTTTTAAAAAGAATTTGGAACATTTTATATTTGAGAACACCCAGACTACAAATACTAATTATCCTAAATCCCCAGAAGTTAGACTAAATAACCAAAATAATAGAAAAAAACTAGGGAATTGTGATTTTCACAGAATAATAAGAGCAAATAGTTTCATTGTTTCAGATATTTTTTAATTTGTAGTTTTTCTTAACATATTTAATCTTAAAATTAAGTTAAAGTTATAGGAGATAAAAAGGAAAGATGCTTTTTTGCTTTAATGAGATTAAAATAAAATAATCATTTATCTATATTGGCACAAATTGAAGTAAAATATAATTCCATAAATTTATATTATCTAGGGTGAGAAATATATCACTTTTAAATAGTCTGATTCATTATTTTAATATATTATTTTTGTAAAAATATTTTAGGGCAGTTATTTGGTAATAGTTGTTAAGATGCTGCAACTTGTATTTTCAGTATCAGAAACATTACTAAATAGACTGTTTCCTTTTTCCCTTTGCTTACTTTCCCTAGCAGACCAGATCTCTAAAAGAAGGATTTTGGACCTCATATTTATAAATTAAGATCAGTTTAGGGGGAAAGGTACTACGATAGTCATTAAATTGTGAAGTTTCAAAATTTTCTCCTTGGGTTAAAAATGTTGAACTTGATCAACATATGGTACTAGCCAGTCTCATCTCCACCAGCTCTTTTGTTATCTTGTTATTGTTATAGGTATTAATGACAGTTGTAAGCCATAGTTCTAGATGTAGGGGTTAGTCCACCCTGGGGAGAAGAGGGAAAAACAGCAGTGTGGATTATGGAAATATGAATTGATCTAAAAAGAGCTCTCTTGTAATAGAATGAGGCTCAAAGAAAGACTAGAAAAACTGATGAAAAGACGATGGAATATGATGTGAAAATCATCATTTGAAATCTTTTCCTTTCATTCCCAGCTGCTACATTCTGGTGAAAAGGCATGCATTTGTATATCTTAAGGCAGAGGAAAAAGGGACCAGATGAATGGTTTTTAGTTGTTAGATATGTTTTCATTTTGAGTTAGATAAATTATGTGCATTTTAATAGACTGTATGCTTACACTAGCTTTCTTAGACTGCTGCAGATATAGTAAGTGGTACATTTAATAGATATGTTAACCTTATATGCTCATCCAAACAATAGTTTTTGCTTAATACTTAGTTCTCCTATAGTTATAGCTCATCTTAATTAAATAAAAAAAGAATTGATAACTAATTAACATTAAGTACAGATATTTTTATTTTTGTCTATTTTACACATGTAATTATCTAAAATAGCTAGTTATTTAAAAGATAAATAATTTAATTCTCTAGTTTCTGAAAAACAATTATATAGGAATACAGTTTCTCTCACTTCATTATTGTATTCAGGTAATATATATAAAAACAGGATATAGTTGAATTTTTAAATCTTTAAAAATTATACTTTCTTATCTTTAGAACTTAATATAAACTATTTCTTATAGACCTTTATTGCATTGTTGTGTTCTGTCTAATAAGCAACATCCATTGGCTTTTCCTGTAAAATGCATGTACAAAACCCTTATGTTTCTAATTAGCCTCTGAGACATATATTTAAGCATAGAGATTTCTGGCCCAGTTATAGGGAATTTCTTGTGTGAAAACTTCCTATATCATTGTAGATCAAAATCTATTGATGATTTAATAGCTAAGTCCTAGGGAATTGCCTGAGGCACAAAGAGGTTAAATGATTTGCCCAGAGTTACACAATTAGTATCAGAAATGTGATTTCAGCTTCAGTTCTTTCTGACTCAAAAGTCTAGGAATTTTATCCATTATGTCACACTACTTTTGCCTGTTTATATATGATATGTTATGATATCATATATTAATAATACTACCCCCATGTATTTCTAATAGAAAAGATTTAATTACAGATTCTTAAAACTTAGAAATGAAGAAAATCTTAGCAAGCATTTAGTCCAACACCTTATTTGAAATTAAAGTAAAAATGGTTAAGTGATTAGGATAGGATTATAAAGATAGTATATGGTAGTACCAGGTTTGAAATTTACCTCTCCTGACTCGATATCTAGGGCTCTACAATCAAATAATCTTCATGATTGACTTTTTGTCATAACTTTTTATGAATATTAAGCATGCTAATCTATTTCTTTTATCTTCTAGTTTCCTCTTTCCTCTAAACCTTGTCCAATTCAACTTTCTTCTGCTCTCTGGCACAAAATGATGCTACCTCTCCACTTTTGATTGTAGCTGATGGAGAATTTTAATTTTATTCCTAATGGCAGAATCTACTAAAATGTGTCCAGTAGGGTGAGTTCCCTACATAGTTATCAAATTATGTCAATGAACATTTTTGAAAAGCTATTTTTTACTAAATAACAACTGACATTTGTATAGCACTTTAAAATATTCAAAGCACTTCAATTAAGTGCCTCATTTGAGATTCTCAACAAAGATTAGAAAGGAAATAGAGTTTTTTAAAAGATCTTAGCCTCCCCATTATATATAATCTTCATTGATTCTCTATTATTTTTAAAAATCAGATTAGCCAATGGTTTATCTATTTTAGTATCTTTTAAAAGTAAAGCCATTACTTTTTTATTTTTTAGTTTAATTTTTTTAAAATTAGCAGTTTTATTATTCTCTTCTTTAATTTTCAGGCTTTTCTATTTTGGTGTTTAATTGGGGATTTAAAATGATTTTTCTTCCTGGCCTTTTTAGATATGCACAAAATGTATTTATCTGCATTTTCTCTTTTATCGATATGTATTTTTAGAGATATACATTTCCTCCTAAATATTACTTTGGTTTTATCCCAATTTTGGTATGATGTCTTATTGTCATTATGTTTAATGAAATTACTGATTGTTTCTATGATTCATTCTTAGACTTTCTAGTGATTTTTTAGTCTGTGTTTTCATAATCATTTATTGAATGTAATTTTATTGCATTGTAGTTTGAGGATGCATTTAATATTTCTGCTTTTCTGCATTTGTGAGATTTTGATGCCTCAATACATGTTCAGTTTTTTGAAGGTGCTATATATATCTGATAAAAAAGGAATTTTCCTTTCTATTCTCATTCATTATTCTCCAAACCTCTATCATATCTAATTTCTCTAAAATTCTCTTCATCTCATTAACTTCTTTTCTTTATTTTATGGTTAGATTCATGTAGGTCCAAGTAGAGAGAGACACTTCTCCTCTACTATAGTTTTACTATTTCTTAACTTAATTTTTCCTTTAAGTATTTGATTCTATATTTGATTGAATATTTATGTTGAATATTGATATTACTTTATTGTTTATTGTATTTTTTGAGCACCATGTAGTTTCTCTGATTATCTTTTTTTAATAGTTCTGTTTTCTTTAGCTTTGATTGCTACCTGTAGCCTTTTTAT
Organism: Gracilinanus agilis; assembly: GCF_016433145.1. Lineage (NCBI taxonomy): Eukaryota > Metazoa > Chordata > Mammalia > Didelphimorphia > Didelphidae > Gracilinanus > Gracilinanus agilis. The sequence continues at coordinate 98,469,329 of NC_058133.1, read as the reverse complement.
TTCAACAGAACTATACATTCTTTTTCATCCCCTTATTTTGACTCTGTGTTTTTTTGTTTCAAGTATACTTCTTGTAAACATCTTGTTGCATTCTAGATTCTAATCTATTTGTCTAGCTGCTTCTGATTTATGGGTGAGTTCATGCCATTCTCTTTCACAGTTATGATGATTTCCATGTATTTCTCTCTCTTCTATTCTATTTATTCTTTTTTTACTATAACATTTTCAAAAGTCCTGCTTCTGTTCTCTACCCCCTTAGTTTGCCCTCACATTTATCACCCTTTCCCTTTTCTATTATAGTATTGGCTTTCTTTTCCTATTGGGTAAGATGAATTTCTTTATTTAAGTGTGTGTGTGTGTAAGTACCTTTTCCCTTTTCTATTATAGTATTGGCTTTCTTTTCCTATGGGGTAAGATGAATTTCTTTATTTAAGTGTGTGTGTGTGTGTGTGTGTGCGCGCGCACGCACACAGACACAGACACAGACACAGACACACACACAAACAGTCTTCCCTCTTTGAATCAGTTCACTTGAGAATGATTTTTGTATCAACCCATGTGTTCAAGCAGTTGTTTTTCTTCTGTGCTTTCACTCCTGTAGTTCTTCCTCTGAATGTGGGTAGTGTTCTTTTCCATAAATCCCTCAGAATTGTCCTGGCTCATTGCATTGTTGATAGTACAGAAGTCTATTACATTCAATTTTACCACAGTGTATAATGTTCTCCTGGTTCTGCTCCTTTCACTCTGCATCAATTCCTGGAGGTTGTTCCAGTTCACATGGAATTCCTCCAGTTTATTATTCCTTTGAGCACAATAGTATTCCATCACCAGCATATACCACAATTTGTTCAGCCATTCCCCAATTGAAGTACATACCATCGTTTTCTAGTTTGTTGCCACCACAAAGAGCGCGGCTATAAATATTTTTGTACATATCTTTTTCCCTATGATCCCTTTGGGGGTAGAAACCCAGCAATAGTAAGGCTGGATCAAAGGGCAGGCATTCTTTTAGCACTCTTTGGGCACAGTTCCAAATTGCCATCCATAATGGTTGCATCAATTCACAACTCCACCAGCAATGCATTAATGTCCCAATTTTGCCACATCCCCTCCAACATTCATTACTTTCCCATGTTGTCATTTTAGTCAGTTTGCTGGGTCTGAGATGATACCTCAGAGTTGTTTTGATTTGCATTTCTCTAATTATTAGAGATTTAGAACACTTTCTCATGTGCTTATTGATAGTTTTGATTTCTTTATCTGAAATTTGCCTATTCATGCCCCTTGCCCATTTATCAATTGGAGAATGGCTTGATTTTTTGTTGAATTGATTTAGCTCCTTGTATATTTGAGTAATTAGACCTTTGTCAGAGTTTTTTATTATAAAGATTTTTTCCAAGTTTGTTGTTTCCCTTTTGAATTTAAAAACAATTAGATTGTTTTTGTTTGTATATAAACTTTTTAATTTAATGTAATCGAAATTGTTTATTTTAAATTTTGTAATTTTTTCTAACTCTTGCTTGGTTTTAAAATCTTTCCATTTCAAGAGATCTGACAAGTATACTATTCTGTTTTCACTTGAGAATGATGTTAAAACATTTCCCTGTTTTTTTTTTCAATTTTTCCTCTATCATAAAAAATCTACACTCTTCCTTTCTTGACTCTTATGTGAGATAACTTTCCTTATTCTTTCTCTCCCTTCCTTCAGTATTCCCTTTTCTCAGTCTTCCATTTTTCTTTTGAGATCATACCAATATAAGAAACTTGCATACCCTCTTTCCAAAAAGATTCCGTCTATATGCCTTTATGATTATAAAGTTCTAAGGGATTACATATATCATCTTTGCATATCAGAAATATAAGCAGTTTAATCTTAAGTCCCTTATGATTTCTCATTCATGTTTTCCTTTTTATGTTTCTCTAGTCTTGTGTTTTAATATCATATATCCTTTTCAGTTCTGGCCTTTTTATTAGGAATGCTTGAAAATTCTCTATTTTTAAAAAGTATCCATTTCACTCTTGAAGATTATATTCAGTTTTTTGGATAGATTAATTTTTATTGTAATCCTACCTCCTTTGCTTTTTGGAATATCATATTAGAAGCTTTCTGCTTTTTTATTATAATAGATGCTAAATCTTATGTTTTCCTTAGCCTGGCTTCACAGTATTTGAATGATTTATTTCTGACTACTTGTAGTATATTATTCCCTTTACCTAAAAGTTCTGGAATTTGATTATAATTTCCTGGGAATATTCATTTTGAAGTATTTTTCAGGTGATGATCAGGGGATTTTTTTTCCATTTCTACTATGCTTTCTGTTATTAAGATATCCAGATAGTGTTCCTTTATAGTTTTTTTTTAATTTGATATCTAAGAGCTTTTAAAATCATAACTTTCAGAAAGTCCGATAATTCTTAAATTATCTTTCTGTTCTATTTTTCAGGCGAGTTGTGTTTTTTTTTGACAAGCTATTTCACATTTTCTCTTGCTTCTTTTACTCTTTTAACTTTGATTTTTTGTTTCTTGTTATTTAATGGAGTCATTAACTTTCACATGACTAATTGTACTTTTTAAAAAAAGGAATTTTGTTTTTTCCTGTTACATATCAAAACAATTTTAACCATTAAAAATTGACTCAAATTTTCTCTTTCCCTCCTTCTGTTCTCTTCTTCCTCTGTGAGATGGTAAGAAATCCAATATAGATTTTACATGTACCATGATGTAAAACATATTTCCATATTAGAAATATTGTGGAAGAGAACTTGAACAAAAAAATGAAGAAAGACTGAAATATATATATATATATATATCTGTTTTCAGACTCTGCATCAGTTCTTTCTCTGGAGGCAGATGGTATTTTTCATTATGAGTCTTATTGGAATTTTTTTAATCTTTGTTCATTGTATAGTTAAGAATTGCAAGTTATTGACAATTGGTCATCTTACAATATTGCTTTTACTGTGTACATTGTTCCCCTGGTTTTGCACACTTCATTTATACTTTCCAGGGTTTTCAATAGGAATGGGTGCTGAATTTTGTCAAAGGCTTTTTCAGCATCTATTGAGATAATCATGTGATTTTTGTTTGTCAGACTATTGATATGGTCAATTATATGGATGGTTTTCCTAATGTTGAACCATCCTTGCATTCCTGGTATAAATCCCACCTGATCATGGTGGATGATCTTCTTAATTACTTGCTGGAGTCTCTTTGCTAGTATTCTATTTAAAATTTTTGCATCTATGTTCATTAGGGAGATTGTTCTATAGTTTTCTTTCTCTGTTTTTGGTCTACCTGGCTTTGGGATTAGTACCATATTTGTGTCATAAAAGGAATTTGGTAGGACTCCTTCTTTGCTCATCATATCAAATAATTTGTATAGTATTGGGATTAGTTGCTCTTTGAATGTCTGATAGAATTCACTTGTGAATCCATCAGGCCCTGGCGATTTTTTCTTAGGGAGTTCTTTGATGGCTTGTTCAATTTCTTTTTTCTGATATGGGATTATTTAGATATTCTATTTCTTCTGCTATTAATCTAGGCAATTTATATTTTTGTAAATATTGATCCATATCTCCTAAATTGTTATATTTGTTGCCATATAATTGGGCGAAATAGTTTTTAATGATTGCCTTAATTTCCCCTTCATTAGAGGTGAGGTCTCCCTTTTCATCTTTGATACTGTCAATTTGGTTTTCTTCTTTCCTTTTTTTTATTAGATTGACCAGTATTTTGTCTATCTTATCTGTTTTTTCAAAATACCAGCTTCTAGTCTTATTTATTAATTCAATAGTTCTTTTACTTTCGATTTTATTAATTTCTCCTTTGATTTTTAGTATTTCTCATTTAGTTTTCATCTGGGTTTTTTTTAACATTTATTAATAATCATTTTTAACATGGTTACATGATTCATGCTCCTACTTTCCCCTTCACCCCCCGCACTCCCCCCACCCATGGCCGACGCACATTTCCACTGGTTTTGTCATGTGTCCTTGATCAAGACCTATTTCCAAATTGTTGGTGGTTGCATTGTTGTGGTAGTTTCGAGTCCACATCCTCAATCATGTCCACCCCGACCCATGCGTTCAAGCAGTTGCTTTTCTTATATGTTTCCTCTCCTGCAGTTCTTCCTCTGAATGTAGTAGCGTTCTTTACCGTAAATCCCTCAGTGCTGTCCTGGGTCATTACATTGTTGCTGGTACAGAAGCCCATTACATTCGATTTTACCACAGTATGTCAGTCTCTGTGTACAATGTTCTTCTGGCTCTGCTCCTTTCGCTCTGCATCAGTTCCCGGAGGTCTCTCCAGTTTGCCTGGAACTCCTCCAGTTTATTATTCCTTTTAGCACAATAGTATTCCATCACCCGCATATACCACAGTTTGTTCAGCCATTCCCCAATTGAAGGACATACCCTCCTTTTCCAGTTTGTTGCCACCACAAAAAGCGCAGCTATAAATATTTTCGTACAAGTCTGTTTATCTATGATCTCTTTGGGGTACAAACCCAGCAATGGTATGGCTGGATCAAAGGGCAGGCATTCTTTTATAGCCCTTTGAGCATGATTCCAAATTGCCAGCCAGAATGTTTGGATTAGTTCACAGCTCCACAAGCAATGCATTAATGTCCCAATTTTGCCGCATCCCCTCCAACATTCATTACTCTCCCCTTCTTTCATTTTAGCCAGTCTGCTAGGTGTGAGGTGATACCTCAGAGTTGTTTTGATTTGCATTT
>NC_058133.1:98379183-98459855 GCF_016433145.1 Gracilinanus agilis | reverse complement strand
CTCCCTTGTTTAACTTCCCTTTCTACCCTCTCCCTTATTGTTCCCCACTTTTCATTTTTAAAGGCTTAATGAATTCCCTCCCCCTTCTTCTCCCCTCCCTTTTTTGATCTCCCCACTCCCCTGCTCCCCTTGGTTTATCCCTTCTGACTTTCTCAGTAGGGTTAGATAAGAGTTTTATATCCCAATGGATAGTATAGCTACTCTTCCCTCTCAGGGTTGATAACACTGAGAGTAAGGTTTAAATATTACCTCTTAATGCTCTCCCTCTCCTTCTTATAATAGTATTTGTCCCCTTCCCTACCCATGTCCTCTTTGTGTGTAGTAGAACCTATTTTTTATTCACTGAAGTTTCTCTTGGTGTCCCCTGCTATTCACCCCCCTCTTTCCCACCCCCATATCATCTTAGACCATTTATTATTCCAACCTCTCCCTGTGAATTATTATTCTGATTGCTATAATAGTGACTACTATAATAGTGAATAGAGTTCACTGCAGAGAATTATACATTGCATTTCTACACATAGGAATATAGATAATTAGATCTTATTGAAGCCGTTAAAGAGTCAAATTTAAAAAATTATGAGTTTTCTTTCTTTTCCCTCTGTTTCTTATATACCTTTTCATGTTTCTCTTGAATTTTGTGGTTGGATATTAAACTTTCCATTTAGTCCTGGTCTCTTTTGTGCAAATACTTGGAAATCTTCAATTTTGTTGAATGCCCATACTTTCCCCTGGAAGTATATAGTCAGTTTTGATGGGTAGTTGATCTGTGTTTGAAGGCCCAGCTCTCTTGCCTTTCTGAATATCATATTCCAAGCCTTGCGGTCTTTTAGCGTGAAGGCTGCCAGATCCTGTGTGATCCTGATTGGTGCTCCTTGATATTTGTATTGTCTCTTTCTGGCTTCTTGTAAGATTTTTTCTTTTACTTGAAAGCTCTTGAATTTGGCTTTTATATTCCTGGGTATTGGCTTTTCTGGGTCAAGTGTAGAGGGTGATCTATGGATCCTTTCAATGTCTATATTGCCCTCTTATTGTAGAACATCAGGGCAATTTTGCTGAATAATTTCTTTTAGTATGGAGTCCAAGTTTCTTTTAATTTCTGCTTTTTCAGGAAGATGAATGATTCTCAAATTGTCTCTTTTAGACCAGTTTTCTTGGTCTGTCACTTTCTCATTGAGATATTTCATGTTTCCTTCTATTTTATCAGTCTTTTGGCTTTGTTTTATTTGTTCTTGCTGTCTTGAGAGATCATTAGCTTCTTTATTTTAAACATTTATTAATATTCATTTTTAACATGTTCAGATGCTTCATGCCCTTACAATCCCCTTTACTCCCCGCTCTCCGCCCACCCATGTCAGATGCACATTTCCACTGGTTGTAACATGTGTCCTTGTTCAGGGCCTATTTCTAAATTGTTGTTAGTTGCTTTTGTGTGGTCTTTTCGAGTCCACATCCTCAATCATGTCTACCCCGACCCATGCGTTCAAGCAGTTGCTTTTCTTATATGTTTCCTCTCCTGCAGTTCTTCCTCTGAATGTAGTAGCGTTCTTTATCATAAATCCCTCAGAGCTGTCCTGGGTCATTACATTGTTGCTGGTACAGAAGCCCATTACATTCGATTTTACCACAGTATGTCAGTCTCTGTGTAAAATGTTCTTCTGGCTCTGCTCCTTTCGCTCTGCATCAGTTCCCGGAGGTCTCTCCAGTTCGCCTGGAACTCCTCCAGTTTATTATTCCTTTTAGCACAATAGTATTCCATCACCCGCATATACCACAGTTTGTTCAGCCATTCCCCAATTGAAGGACATACCCTCCTTTTCCAGTTTGTTGCCACCACAAAAAGCATAGCTATAAATATTTTCGTACAAGTCTGTTTATCTATGATCTCTTTGGGGTACAAACCCAGCAATGGTATGGCTGGATCAAAGGGCAGCATTCTTTTATAGCCCTTTGAGCATACCGGCTTCTAGTCTTATTTATTAATTCAATAATTCTTTTACTTTCAATTTTATTAATTTCTCCTTTGAATTTTAGTATTTCTAATTTAGTTTTCCTCTGAGGATTTTTAATTTGCTCGCTTTCTAGTTTTTTGAGTTGCATGCCCAATTCATTAATCTCTGCCCTCCTTATTTTGTTAATATATTCACTCAAGGATATAAATTATTTTTCTGGTTGTTATAATAGTGAATCGTGTTCACTACAGAGAATTATACATAGTATTTCTCGACATAATAATACAGATAGTTAGATCTTATTTAAGCCCTTAAAGAGTCCAATTTAAAAAATTATGAGTTTTCTTTCTTTTCCCTCTTTTTCTTATATACCTTTTCATGTTTCACTTTATTTTTGTGTTTATATAATAAACTTTCCATTTAATTCTGGTCTCTTTTGTGCAAAATCTTTGAAATCTTCAATTTTATTGAATGCCCATACTTTCCCCTGGAAATTTATAATCAGTTTCAATGGGTAGTTGATCCTTGGCTAAAGGTCCAGCTCTCTTGCTTTTTTGAATATTGTATTCCAAGCCTTGCGTTCTTTTAGCGTGGAGGCTGCCAGATCCTGTGTGATCCTGATTGGTGTTCCTTGACATTTGAATTGTCACTTTCTCACTTCTTGTAAGATTTTTTCTTTTACTTAAAAGCTCTTGAATTTGGCTATTATATTCCTGGGTGTTGACTTTTCTGGGTCAAGTGTAGAGGGTGATCTCAGGATCCTTTCAATGTCTATGTTGCCCTTTTGTTGTAGGCCTTCAGGGCAATTTTGCTGAATAATTTCTTTAAGTATGGAGTCCAAGTTTCTTTTAATTTCTGCTTTTTTCTGGAAGACCAATGATTCTCAAATTGTCTCTTCTAGACCGGTTTTCTTGGTCTATCACTTTCTTCTTGAGATATTTCATGTTTCCTTCTATTTTATCAGTCCTTTGACTTTGTTTTATTTGTTCTTGTTGTCTTGATAGCTATTTGGGTTCTAATTGCTCAATTCTAGCTTTTAGGCACTGGTTTTCCTTTTCAGTCTGGTCATTTCTGGTGTTCAGTTTGCTTATCAGTTCATTTGATTTCTGAGCCTCACTTTCCAAGTGCAAAGTTCTGCCTTTTAAACTGTTATTTTTTTGCCAGATTTGTTCCATCTTCCTTAACATCTGATTTTTGAACTCCTCTATACCTTGTCAACAGTTTTCTTTTTTTTTTTTGGGAATGTTTGGATTCTTGTTTGTCCTCCTCTGTTGTCTGGATTTTCTCTGTGTAAAAGTTGTCGAGTGTTCCAGAGTTTTTCTTGATAATCTTTTTCTTCTGGGGTTCTTGGCTTGCCATTGTTAGCCCCGCCCCTTTTCAGCTTTGTCTTCACACTCAGGGTCCGCCTTTGCTTTCTAAGCTCTGAAGGTCTTTGGTTTCCTTGTCCTCGGGATCAAGCCTCCTGGTAGTTCCCGGTCTGCCCCTCTGCCCAAGGCTCCTTCAGCAGTCTCAGGGGCTGCTTCCACAGCCTAGCTCCCATCTGTAACGGGTCGCACTCGAGGTCCAAGCCTCGGCTTGAGATCTTTGTCTGCGCCTAGGTCACTGCCTTCCCCCGCGCAGGAACTCGGGAAAGTCCCTGTTTTCGAGATCTTTGTCCGTGCCCAGGGCAATGCCTTCACCTGTGCATATACTCAGGGAGAGTCCCTGCTTTCGAGATCTTTGTTTATGCCTAGGGCAATGCTTTCACCAGAGCAGGCTCTCGGGAAAGTCCCTACGTTCAATATCTTTGTCCGTGCCTAGTGTAATGCCTTCACCCGGGTAGATGCTCGGGAAAGTCCGTGCGCACCCATCAGCCACTTGAGGTCCCATGTCTTGCAGCTGTCAGGTATAAGCCCTGGGGCTGCTAGTGATTTACTTGTTGCCTCAATCCTGTTTTCACTCTTGTGCATTGGCCTTGGTGCCATGTTTGGTGTGTGTGTGGGGGTGGATGGGCTTCTTCCTCTCGCGTTTTAGTGAGAGCTGTTTCACTCCTTTATAGCGTGGAAATGCCCCGATTCCGCGTACCTTCAGTGCTGTGCCCTGTTGTGGAGTTCCTTTGTTCCTCTGGATTCATTTTTATGGCCCCTTTAGGAGTCCTGTATACTTCGGTTAGGAGAGATCTACCACCTGCTCCTTACTCTGTCGCCATCTTAACCGGAAAGAGATCATTAGCTTCTAATTGCTCAATTATAGTCTTTAGGGACTGGTTTTCGGCTCTAATCTTGGTTTTCGGCTATGATCTTCTGACTTTCTCAGTAGGGTTAGATAGAGTTTTATATCCCAATGGATAAGGCTACTCTACCCTCTCAGTGTTAATTCTGCTGAGAGTAAGGTTTAAATATTACCTCTTAATGCTCTCTTCCTCTCCTTTTTATAATAGTATTCATCCCTTCCCCTTCCAATGCCATCTTTGCGTGTAATAGAATATCTTATTTTTTTTATTCATTCAAGTTTTTCTTGGTGTCCTCTAATATTCACCTCCCTCTTTCCCACCCCCATATCATCTTAGACCATTTAGTATTCCAACCTCTCCCTATGAATAATTCTTCTAAATACTATGATAGTGAATACTAAATAGTGAATAGAGTTCCTTTCAGAGAATTATACATAACATTTCTCCACATAGGAATACCAATAAATTAGACCATGTTGAAGCCCTTAAAGAGGTAAATTTAAAAAATACGATTTTTCGTTCTTTCCCCTCTGTTTCTTATTTACCTTTTTATGTTTCTCTTGATTTTTGTGGTTGAATATTGAACTTTCCATTTAGTCCTGGTCATTTCTGTGCAAATAATTCGAAATCTTCTATCTTGTTGAATGCCCAAACTTTCCCCTGGAAGTATATAGTCACTTTTGATGGGTAGGTGATCCTTGATTGTAGACCTAATTCTCTTGCCTTTCTGAATATCATATTCCAAGCCTTGCGGTCTTTTAGCGTGAAGGCTGCCAGATCCTGTGTGATCCTGATTGGTGCTCCTTGATATCTGAATGTTCTCATTCTGGCTTCTTGTAAAACTTTTTCTTTACTTGGAAGCTCTTGAATTTGGCTATTATATTACTGGGGGCTGTCTTTTCTGGGTCTAGTGTAGAGGGTGATCTATGGATCCTTTCAATGTCTACATTGCCTTCTTGTTGTAGATCTTCAGGGCAATTTTGCTTAATTAAATCTTTTAGTATCGAGTTCAAATTTCTATTCTGCTTTTTCAGGGAGAGCAATGATTCTCAGATTATCTCTTCTAGACCTGTTTTCTTGGTCTCTGACTTTCTCATTGAGATATTTCATGTTTCCTTCTATTTTGTCAATCTTTTGACTTTGTTTTATTTGTTCTTGCTGTTATAAGAGATCATTAGCTTCTAATTGCTCAGTTCTAGCCTTTAGGGACTAGTTTTTGGCTATAATCTTTTGGTTTTCCTTTTCAGTCTGGTCATTTTTGATTTTCAATTTGCATATCACTTTATTTGATTTCTGAGCCTCCCTTTATAATTGCAAAATTCTGCCTTTTAAACTGTTATTTTCTTTCCAGATGTCTTCCATCTTTCTCATCATCTCAGATTTGAATTCTTCAATATCTTGTGGCCAGTTTTCATTATTTTGGGAAGGTTTGGATATGATTACTGGTTTGTTCTCCTCTGCTGTTTGCTCAGTTGTCTGGATTTTCTCTGTGTAAGAGTTGTCAAGTGTTACAGATTTCTTCTTGATGATCTTTCTGTTTTGGGGTTCTTGTTTCTGGCTTGCCATTGTTAGCCCTGTGTCCTCTCAGGTTTATCCTCACACTCAGGGTCTGTCTGAGCTCTTTAGGCTCCTGAGGTCTCAGGCCTAGTTGTTCTCATGGTCAAGCCTCCTGGTGGTCCACACCCTTGTTCCTCTGCCCAAGGCTCTTTTAATAGGCTCAGGGTACTGCTTCCCCAGTTGTGAACCCCTTCTGCACTGGGTCTCCACTCAAGTCCTCGCCTGCACTCAAGATCCGAGTCCTTGCTTGTGCTCAGGATCCATGTCTGGGCTTGTGTCCGCACGAGTTCTTTAGCCTGTTTGCGTCTTATGTCTTGCTGCTCTCAGGAGCAGGCCCTGTTGACCCCAGGTAGCTGCCAAGGACTTAATGAGTGCCCCAAACTTGCTCTAACTCTTCTGAACTAACTTTGGCATTATAGGTGCTGTGGGGTAGGGGAGGGGGTTGCTCAGCTCGCGTTTCAGTGAGAGCTGTTTCACCCCTTTATAACATGGAAATGCCCTGATTCCTCGTACCTCCAATGCTGCACCCAGTTGTGGGGTCCCTTTGCTCCTCTGGATTTGTTTTTATGTCTTCTTGACGAGTCCTATATCTTTTAGTTAGGAGAGGTCAATCAGCTGATTTTTACTTTGCTGCCATCTTAACCAGGAAGTCTGTTGGGTTGCTTTAGATTAGGACATTTTACCAGCTGGGACTGAAGGGAGTGACCTAAGGAGAGACCACAGGGTTGATTTTGTTAATCATTGAGGAATTCATTCTGGTAGGTTTTTGCCCATAGGTCTTTGGCCTTAGGATGAGGTTCTTACTAGGTTTAATGAAATAAAGTGAGGAACTATCATAGGTAGCTGAAGGAATGTTATTATTTTCCTTCCTCGAAGGCAGAAAGTTAGATTGATTCCTGTTTTTCTTCTTCCCTTACCAGGCAGAAGACCTGACTTGATGGAATAATGTTCTCTTTCTTTTTTTTTTTTGAGTGGCAGCAGGATGTAAGGACCATGCTTTTTTACCAACTTTGGTTTCTTTCCCTTTTTCATATAACTTGTGATTCTATTAAAAATTTTATCACCTCTAACATGAATCATTTTCATCTAATTCAGTTGCTTTTCCCTATTTATTTTTTAAATCCTAATTCTGCTTTCTTCACCAGTATTACAAAGATGTGATGTTAGTTTCTTGACATGTTGACTCAGCCTCACAATTAGGCCTTCACTAATTTATTAATATAGGATTTTAAAAAACCACATGCCATTTATTCTTTGTTAGACTTTTATTGCTTTTGAATGTGAAATTTGACAAAATGTTCTTGACTGCTTAATTTTTAAGTTTTAATTTGAAAGTGTGACTTATTTTCCAAATTTTTACAGAAAACAAAGCCTGAAATAAAAGGTCAATTCATACTATGGTAGGCCTCTATGTTGTGATCATGGAATTAATATGCTAATTTTGATTTTATTTCTTATGACGGAGATTGTACTGAATTTCCAGAATTCTTAAGGGGATTCATTTCAAATGAACAGACATTTATTAAGCTCCAACTATGTCAGGAGTATTGTGCTAGTGTCTGAGATATAAATAAATAAATATAAAACTTATTTCTTTTGATGGAGCCTTCAGTCATATTTTTTGCTTATTTAAAAGTAGCCATCAATGTTTATCTATCGACTTGCCTTTATTGTTGTTCTTTTTTGTTAGCCTTCTATAAAGTTAGTGTTGAGAAGGATTTTGGAGTTCATCTAGTTGTACATCAATTCAAACCTCATCATAATTCTTTTATACATTTATCATCTTTAGGATAAAATATAAAGTCTTAACTCTGCCTTGAAAGCCCTTTGTAATCTAACTCCCACCCTTAGTCCTAGTTTTTATTTCAAACTACTCACCTTCACATGGTCAATTTTTCATCTTTCAGCTAATATGTATACCTTTTCACTATCTGTCCCTTTTTTGTGGATTTCTCTCCATTTCTGCTTCTTAGAATTCTTAGTATTCTTCAAAGTTGAGATCAGGTATTGCTTTATAAGCAAAGATTTTCTTGTCAGTCTTCATGGATTCATTAAATGTGTTCCATGTGCTAGGCCCTGTGCTAAGGTCTTTAGATACAAAGAAAAGCAGAAGGTCTTTGCTTTCAAGGAACTGTAATAGAGAGACAACATGCAAATAACTGTGGGCAAAAAAAGCTAATGATAGAATATTTTGGAAATACTTTCTGAGAGAAGCCACTAAGATTAAGGAGAATTGAGAAAGGCATTTTTGGGAAAATGAGATGTTAGCTCAGTCATTGTGGAATCTAGGGAAAGCTGGAGACAAAGAAGAAAAATCTAGGCATGGTACATAACCAGTGAAAATGCCTCACCTGCACTATGAAAATAGGATGAGGAATAACAAGGTCAATGTCAGCTGGATCACAGAGTATATGGAAGTGTAGTGGAGTGTAAGATATAAGAAGATTGGAAAGGTAGGAAAGGACGCAAGTTTATGAAGCTTTAAAAGCCAAACAGAATTTATATTTGATCATGGAAGTGTTAGGGACCCTCTGGAGTTTGTTGAATAAGTATGTGACATGGTCAGAAGTGAGTTTGAGGATTAATTTGATAGTTGACTAGAGGGTATTTCAGTAGTCTAGCAATACAGTTAAAATTGCCTTATAATGGTAGAATTGGTAGAGGAGAAATGTTATGAAGGTAGAAATGAGAGGACTTAAAAACTGTTTGAACAAGACAGGTGGTGGTGTGAGAATGAGGCATCAAGGATTCATTAGGTCTAGGTTGTTAATCTAGGTGATTGGGAAGACTGGTATTCTCAGTAGTAAAGAGGAAGTGAAGGAAGGAAAGAATTTAGAGGAAAGCAGTTGTTCAGTTTTAGACATGCTAAGTTTAAGATATCTATAGGATATCTAGTTCTAGATGTCCAGTAAACAGATGGAGATATGAAACCGGAAGTCAGGAGAGAGATTAGAAATGGATAAATACATTTGAAAATCATTTGCATAGAGATGATAATTGAATCCATGAGACCTAATGAGATCACCAAGCAAAATCATATAGAGGGAGAAGAAAATGTTACTTTTATGCATGAGACCCCTTTCCTCTTTTTTTGATATCCTTGCAGATATAGACCTAGTAGTGATTTCAGAGGTTATGCATAGTTTCAAATTGCCTTCTCAAGTAGTTTTTCCAAAATATTTATAACCACCCTCTTTGTGGTGGCAAAAAATTGGAAAATGAGGGGATGCCCTCCAATTGGAGAATGGCTGAACAAATTGTGGTATCTGTTGGCGATGGAATACTATTGTGCTCAAAGGAATAAAGAACTGCAGGAATTCCATGTGAATTGGAATGACCTCCAGGAATTGATGTAGAATGAAAGAAACAGAACCAGGAGAACATTGTGCACACAGACGTATACACTGTGGCACAATTGAATATAATGGACTTCTCTACTAGCAGCAATGCAAAGATCCAGGACAGTCCTGAGGGACTTATGAGAAAGAACACTATCCACATTCAGAAGAAGAACAGTGGGAAAAGAAACATTTACATTAAAATTTTCATTATAGTCATTCAGAAGAAAAAACATTAAAAACTATTAAGCAAAATGCAAATCTATATAATTTCTGAAGTAAAAATTTCCATTTTTTTGTCCTTCATTGACATATTTTATTAGCTTATTAGAATGCAGAATCTAAATTGTTGGTTTAAACAAGATTCTATTTTATTATTTATTATCATTTATTTTTATATACCTTCCTACCACAAAAGTCTATACTCAATCACAGAGCTTTTCATTAAAAAAGTATTTTTATATTGTTATGATTAAAAATGATGAGGGCCGAGATCCAAAGGGAGAATAGTATTTTAATAAAAGCCATGCTGATAGAGATAAACTGACCATGCACCTGTAAGAAAAACCTATTCCAACCTCACCTCAGCCATTTACCTTCCTCTCTCCTCGAGCTCAGGTAACTAAAGAGGAAGTTCCACGTCACTTCCCCCTAATTTCAAACAGTCCCTCACCTTTAATACGTCATCCAAAACAGGAAACCCATGAAACCCGTTGGACCACAGGAAATGTAGTTTTAAGGACCCCCACAGGTCCACAGAAGTTTGTCACACACTATATTGAGGTTCAATTCTTCCAAATAGAACCCCAGGTGATTTTAACTAACACATTACCCCGCTGTGATCCTTTGGGAGATAAATCTCCCCAATGGATCAGGAAAATATAATCAAATTAGAGTTTACAATAATTTAGAGATAAAAGGGAGAAAGAACAAAACCAATGTTTGGTACATTGACAAAAAACCTTTAAGGGGGCAGTCCCCCTTTCTGGCATAAACTGTCCATTCAAAATAAATGCATCCAACCCCATAGTTCAGATCAACTGCGCGCCAAAGTTCAAATTGTATCTTCATGATCCAGTGAAGGCTCTTCAGGCATCTTTTTGTGCCTCCACCAAACAGGTTCGTCGTCTGGATTCTGGGGAGATGGCAAAATCCTTATCCTGAAATTACTTTCAAAGAATTTAAACTTTACATTATAGATTATAAAACATACATTTCCTTCTGAGAATTAACATTACCCCCCTGAGTTTACTTCTAAAGGAGTAAAAATTGACTTGCAATATAGATTATAGTTCAGACATTATGATTATAAAAAACTTAACACACACCCCCCTGAGGAAAATATTTAACTAACACATTATTCCCTGAAAAAGTCAGCCAAGGATGCATGGCTAAGTGAGTCACGGGGGTGCGCAATTGGCAAAAGAAATAATAAAAAAAATAAAAAGAATAAAATTCAAAAAAAGAGAAAAAATTAACTTGTGAGTGAAATGTAAAATGTGCAAAAAATGTAGGGGAAATAAACAGGCCTTTGATTCAAGGCCCAATGAAAGCAATTTAAGCAGTTTGCTATAACCCATTCAGGGTCAGGACTACAGAAAAATTGCCATTTTCTCTCTATATATAGAGGAATAAGGCAAATGCCTTTCTGTGATCCGATTTTTTCCCTGCACCTTCTCAGGGAATGAGCCATTAAATGATAGCCAATCTTAGGTGCTTCACTAGGAATTTAAGTTGAGGGGACCCATGTCCTCTAAAGTTTTAGAAAAGACTGGGACTCCAGGACTCAAACCCCAATTTCCAAGCCCTAAAGTATTGGCATAGAACTCTGCAATCCATGCATATCCTTTAGTCAAGTCTCTGACCATGTGGCTCGGCACTTCTCCTGGAATCAGAGAGGCATTAAATCACAATCCCATAGTCTCAGGCTCAGGCTCAGGTATTTGCATTGAGCTTATTTCACTGTAGAATCTAAAAAAAAAGGATAAATAATGATTATATATGTACTTCCAGTACAAGATGAGAAAAAGGAAAAATCAATTGCTCTATAAAAAATGTTTTAAAAAGTCAAAAATATATATACAGCTTAGAACTAGAAGGGTTTTGGTACCCAAAAATGAGATTTTCTGTGAGAGAAAGTGGGTTTTACAAACTAGCAGATTCACAATGCACATTCAAATAGAGTACCATATTTCTAATAACACATTTTAAAACAATAAACAATGATTTTCAAAAAATCATATACTTGTTCCAACTTTTAAACCTTGGCTAAGGGTTTCTCAACAAATTCTGTTACTGCTTCCATATAAAAACCTGATATAAAAAAAAAAAACACAAAACGCCTTCTGGTCTAAATTATCCTCAAGAATTCTAGACCCTTCTGATAAAAGAGGCTAAAACATAGACTAATATATAAAAAAATAATATATACTTAAGGCAACAATTCTTCACAATAAAATATATAAAGCTTATCCTTTAAGACCACAATTCTTTAAAATAAATACATAAAAACCTTATCATTTATACAGAAGGGTAATAAGCATCTAAAGTAAATTTTTAAAAGACCTCTTATAAAATTACAATTTAAATCTCAAGCCAGGCACCAAACTCTCCACAGTCGAACAAAATTAAGGCAATTTATAACTTTTAAAATGTGTAACTTTCAAATGGTACGAGAACATAACATTGTTGTTGATTACAGTAAAAATGAAACCTGAAATAAATTAGGAAATATAATATGAGTATCAGATAACCAGCTGGTCAAAACCTCTTACCAGTTCTAATATTTTTTTTTCATTATTTGGGAGTTACAACAAAATCATAAACAGAATTAATCTAGCAGCCGCAAACTACATTAACTTAAAATGATTCAGTGCAACAGGAAAATCAAAGAAATAAGCAAGATTAATTTACAAAACTAATTAGAGAAATACAGTAAGATACAGTCTCTCTAAAACAGAAATAAAACTCATTCAGTTCCGAGGTTTAAAAGTTCACCCCTTGTTCAATTTAAGGTTCTTTTGATTGAGTTCTGCTGAGTTTAAGGAGTTTTTTTTTTTTTTTATGATCCGTCTTTGCTCTCAGTTCAAAGTTCTGAGCAGGTATGGGGGTGAATAGTCCTTCCCCTAAGTTCAGTTTTTAATAATTGCAAAAGTTTGAATAGGCCATGCGCCCGAGAGGTTCAGACGCTAGGTCCACGTGGGCTTGGGGTTAGAGAAAAGACTTAGGTCAGTTTTGTAGAAAATACCCACCTGTAGAGCCTGTGGGGGTGGAGGTTGCCTAAATTAGGTCTTTAGAGAAACACATGGAGGGCTAGAATGCAGGCCATTATCAAGGGGGGCGGTAGTGGGGACATTACCAAATCCTAAGGAGCAGTGGCAGAAGTCTCCGAAGATCTCAGCAAAAGCAGCAGCCAGGGGTCATCGCTGTTGGGGCTCTGGGTTCTGGGCTCAAAACAGGACTAGCAGCACCAGCGAAGCTCCAGTGAGCTGGAAAAGTGGCAGGGATCGTAGGCACTGGGCCGCTGGCAGGCTTGTGGTGGGGCAGGGATGAAGTCCAGGTCAGTAGTCAGAAGTGGCAGAGAGGCACATTGGCAGGGCACCGGCATTTTGGTTTTAAAGCCAAAAGCCAGAATCGGCTGGCCTGACCTCCCAAGGTGGTTTTGGCTGGACTGGCTGGCTGAGTCCCATCTGAGGCAAAAATGTGCTGTTGCTTTTAGCAAAAGCATGGCGAGGAAAGCCACTTTCCTTTTTTAAAAAAAGTGCTCAAAAGAGCTGAGCCAGGCCATAAAGAAAGCGTGGCTATCGTTAGGCTATCTGGAAGATTGAGAGTTCGAATTTCTACCTTCTGGTTAGCCAAACTGTTATGATTAAAAATGATGAGGGCCGAGATCCAAAGGGAGAATAGTATTTTAATAAAAGCCATGCTGATAGAGATAAACTGACCATGCACCTGTAAGAAAAACCTATTCCAACCTCACCTCAGCCATTTACCTTCCTCTCTTCTCGAGCTCAGGTAACTAAAGAGGACGTTCCACGTCACTTCCCCCTAATTTCAAACAGTCCCTCACCTTTAATACGTCATCCAAAACAGGAAACCCATGAAACCCATTGGACCACGGGAAATGTAGTTTTAAGGACCCCCACAGGTCCACAGAAGTTTGTCACACACTATATTGAGGTTCAATCCTTCCAAATAGAACCCCAGGTGATTTTAACTAACACAATATACTATTTTAAAAGATTATGACTTAAAGTTACAAAAGTTTTATTCTTTGCAATTTACATTGGTATTTTGGTACCCAGAATAATTTTAGACTCCTAGTTTTCTTTTGAATATAACAATATCAGTAACTTACAGTATATAAATAGCTTTCCTAGTAATAGCACTATGAAGAAGGGAGTGAAAGTACAATTGTCATCCTTTTTTGAATGAGAAAAATAGGCCTCATAGTAGTTTAGTAACTTTACTAATCTCATCGCTATTAAGTGATTGAGTATTAGGAACTGTAGTTCTTTTTTTTAAAAAAAACATTTATTAATATTTATTTTTAGAAAAGTTAACATGGTTACATGATTCATGCTCTTACTTTCCCCTTCACCACCTGACTTCCCTCCTCCCCCCATAGCCGATTGGCATTTCCACTGTTTTTAACATGTGTCATTGATCAAGACCTATTTCCAAATTGTTGATAGTTGCATTGGTGTGGTAGTTTCGAGTCTACATCGCCAATCATGTCCTCAACCCATATGTTCAAGCAGTTGTTTATCTTCTGTTTCCACTCCTGTAGTTCTTCCTCTGAATGTGGGTAGCGTTCTTTTCCATAAGTCCCTCAGAATTGTCCTGGGTCATTGCATTGCTTCTAGTACAGAAGTCCATTACATTCGATTTTACCACAATGTATAGGTCTCTGTGTACAATGTTCTTCAAGCTCTGCTCCTTTTGCTCTGCATCAATTCCTGGAGGTCTTTCTAGTTCACATGGAATTCCTTCAATTTATTATTCCTTTGAGCACAATAGTATTCCATCACCAGCATATACCACAATTTGTTCAGCTATTCCCCAATTGAAGGACATACCCTCATTTTCCCGTTTTTTATGACCACAAAAAGCGTGGCTATAAATATTTTCATACAAGTCTGTTTATCAATGATCTCTTTGGGGTACAGACCCAACAATGGTATGGCTGGATCAAAGGGCAGGCATTCTTTAATAGCCCTTTGAGCATAGTTCCAAATTGCCATCCAGAATGGTTGGATCAGTTCACAACTCCACCAGCAATGCATTAATGTCCCAGTTTTGCCACATCCCCTCCCCAACATTCATTACTCTCCCCTTCTATCATTTTAGCCAATCTGCTAGGTGTGAGGTGGTACTTCAGAGTTGTTTTGATTTGCATTTCTCTAATTATTAGAGATTTAGAACACTTTCTCATGTGCTTATTGATACTTTTGGTTTCTTTATCTGAAAATTGCCTATTCATGTCTCTTGCCCATTTATCAATTGGGGAATGGCTTGATTTTTTTATACAATTGGTTTAACTCCTTGTATTTTTGAGTAATTAGAACCCTGTCAGAGTTTTTTGTTAGAAAGATTTTTCCCCAATTTGTTATTTCCCTTCTTTTGGCTACATTGTTTTTGTTTGTACAAAAGCTTTTTAGTTTGATATGATCAAAATCATTTCTTTTACATTTTGTAATTTTCTCTAACTCTTGCTTGGTTTTAAAATCTTTCCTTTCCCAGAGATCTGACAAGTAAACTATTCTTTGTTCACTTAACTTATTTATAGTTTCCCTCTTTATATTCAAGTCATTCACCCATTCTTAATTTATCTTGGTGTAGGTTGTGAGATGTTGATCTAAACCTAATCTCTCCCATATTGTTTTCCAAATTTCCCAACAGTTTTTGCCAAATAGTGGATTTTTGTCCCAAAAGTTGGGAGGAACTGTAGTTCTTATAGTGGCTTTTCACTCACTCAGTGCATTAGTTTCCCAATAATTAAAAAAGATGAAATTGTGAGCTACTTCCTAAATATGTTAAAATCTTGACTAATATTTTCCCTAAATAAATTCTTATAGGAATGTAGAATTATGTGAGCTAGAAGGGATCTTTTATGTAGTTACAGAAACAACTAAAATTCTACTTATGTGCCTCTTCATTGCATGGAAAGTAAACCTCTTCCAAAATATTTTTGAATATGCACTTAATAACAAACACATTTTAATACAAAGAGAATAAAAAAGAGGATGATATGTGAAACTGAATTTTAGTCATGTACATTTTATTTTAAAAATAAATCTATATATATTTATATTACATTCAGTAGTCATAAAATCTCACTTTTTGTCTTTTGAATTTTTAGTTCTCTTATGTGTTTTAAAAATTATTAATTTTAATCATTACACATTAACTCCTACTTGTCACAGTAGCATCCTTTGTAACAAGTATAGTCAAGCAAAACAAACTAATATATAAGAAAATTTGTTTCTAATTCTGTACTAATTTACCTTCCTCGTAGAAGCTTTTTTAACCCACTTATAATGAACAAAGATAGCCAGGCAAAGCAAATCTACACATCTAAGTCCATTTTTCTGAAAGTGTCTGAGAGTACATTTTTTAGTCATTTCCTTTACTTTATCAGCTTTCTCTCTGACAAGAAGAAAGAAGCATGGTTAATACTATGATCAGAGTTCTCAAGTTTCTATTTATTTTTTAAATTTTATTTTATTTTATTAAAAGTGTTTTTTAAATCCTTACCTTCTGTCTTGGAATCAATACTATGTATTGATTCCAAGGCAGAAGAGCACTAAGGGTTACGCAACGTGGGGTTAAATGATTTGCCCACAGTCACCTAGCTAGGAAGTATCTGAGGACAGATTTGAACCCAGGACCTCCTATCTCTAGGCCTGGCTCTCAATCCACTGAGCCCCCCAGCTGCTCCCAGAGTTGAAGTTTCAGAGATGTTTCTTTTACATTATTGTAGCCATAGTATAAGTTGTTCTAGTTCTGATTTTTTTATTTTATCTCAGTTCATGTCTTCTCAGTTTTATCTAAATTAGGAAATGAATGAGAACTTATATGTCATCCAGCAAACATTTAAGCAGCTCCTAATACTTATACTGGGAATACAAAGTAGAAAACTAAACACTCTTTGACCTCAAGGACGTTATATTCTTCTGGGAAACATATGTACAAATATAAGCATACATAAAATAAATGCATAATTGAGGGGAAGACAGAGGCAATGGCTGCTGCATGATCAGGAAATTCTTTACGTAATAGGTAGTATTTGAACTAACCTTTGAACGAAAAATTTTTTCTCTTTTCCCCAGCCCATGTCCTCACATCCTGTTACTTCCTTCCACATACAAGATGAGAGCGAAGACAGTAAATTGGGAGAAAATTATAGACATTTTCTTGGATAGAGGTCTCATATCTAAAATATTTAGAGAATTTTGTCAAATTTGTAAGAATATGAGCCATTCCTTAATAAATGATCAAAAGATATGAATTGACAGTTTTTGGTTGAAGAAATCAAAGTGATACATAACTATGTTTAAAAAAAAAAACATTCTAAATCAATGTTGGCAAATGTTTTTTAGTTTGACCAAACTGCAAGTTCAAGCTTGTGGGCCCCTTGCATTATCTCAGAGAGCAGAGGGAGGAAGTTACTTGCTTTGGGTGACTAGAAAGATGGGAGGAGCATGCAAAAATGTCCTAAGGAAGAAGGGGAACAGAACCTCTCTGCTGACCTGGCATGTGTGCCAATATGTCACCAAAGGTGCTGTAAATCATTGATTAGAGAAATGGAAAACAGTTCTTGAGATTAGAGAAATGGAAAACAGTTCTTGAGATATCTCACACTTATCAGATTTGCTAAAATGATAAAAGGGCAAAATGGAACATGCAGGAGGGAATGTGGAAAAATGGAGAAACCAATATAATGGAACTATGAACTAATCCATCCAATTTGGAGAGCATTTTGGAATTATTCCCAAATAACTATAAAACTGTACATACTTTCTGACCTAGCAATACCACTATTAGGTTATTTCCCAGAATGATTAGGAAAAAGGAAAAGAACCTGTATGTTCTAAAATATAACAACTCTTTTTTGGTGGTGAAGAATTGAAAATTGTGAGGATGCTCGTCAGTTGAGAGATGGCTGAACAAGTTGTGGTATATGTTTTGATGGGACAGTGTGACACCAGACAAAATGATTAGCAGGCTAATTAAAAAAAACCCATGGAAGACATACATAAAATTATGAAGAGTGAAATGATCAGACCCAAGAGAACTTTATATATAGCAGAAGAAATATTGTTTTAAGAATGACTTGTATATGTCCACCTCCTGAGAAAGAACTGAAAAATAGAAAAAAAGACATTTTTCTATATGCATAGATCTTTTTGTTAAATGATGCTTCTTCTTGATAGGAGGGGAAGAAAGGAGTAGCTTGTGAATTTTAATGTAACAAACAAATTTAAAAAAAGTAAAGAAAAATTTCACTTGCTGCTGACTTATCCCTATACCTAGGACTCTCTCTCTACTCATCACTACCTCCTGGCTTCCTTCAAGTCTTGGTTAAAGTCCCACTTTCTGTAAGAAGCCTTTTTCTGTAGTCTTTTTTAATCTTAGTGCCTTCATTCTGAGACTATAACTAACTTATCTTTTATAGATCTTGATTGTGCATAGTAATATGCATGGTGATGTCTTCCTTACTAGACTGCGAGCTCATTGAGAGGGCCGACTGTTGTTTTTTGTTTTTGTTTTTGTTTTTGCATTTATTTGTATTCCCAGTGCTTTGCACAGTGTCTGTCATATGGTATAGCATCTTGTTACTTTGACTTGCTCTATGACTCACTGCCATATATCACTAGAAGAATGTGGGTGTTTAGGTGATGTGTTACTATCTCAGAGTGAAGCATGAATCAGTAAAAAAAACAAACTTTAAATCGTTTCCAAAAGGCATCCTTTTTTTTTTCTTTAGAATATTTTCTATGGTTACATGATTTATCATTACCCTCTTCTCTCCCCCCTCCCAAAGCTGACAAGCAATTCCACTGGATTATACATTTATCATTGTTCAAAACCCATTTCCATGTAACTCATATTTACAGTGGAGTGATCTTTTAACACAAAAACCCTGATCATATCCCTTTTGAGCTATGTTATCAATCATATTTTTTTTCTGCGTTTCTTTTCCCATAGTTGTTTTTCTGGATGTGGATAGCATTCTTTCTCATAAGTTCCTCAGAACTGCATTGTTGCTAGTAGAAAAATTCTATTACATTCGATTGTGCTACAGTGTATCAGTCTCTGTGTACAATGTTTTCCTGGTTCTGCTCCTTTTTCTCTGCATCAGTTCCTCCTGAAGGTCTTTTCAGTTCACATGGAATTCCTCCAATTCATTATTCCTTTGAGCCCAATAGTATTTCATCACCATCAGATACCACAATTTGTTCAACCATTCCCCAAACAATGGATGCCCCTTCATTTTCCAATTTTTTGCTACCACAAAGAGCAGTCATAAATATTTTTGTACAAATCTTTTTCCTTTTTTGTCTCTTTGGTATGGCCAAGTCAAAGGGTATGCATTCTTTTAAAGCCCTTTGCTCATAGTTCCAAATTGCCCTCTAGAATGGTTGGACCAATTCACAACTCCATCAGCAGTGTATTAGTGTCCCAATTTTGCCACATCCCCTCCAACATTTATCCCTTTCCTTTGCTGAAAAGGCATCCTTCTGAAGGTGCATTCAATTTCTTCAGTTAGGAGCAACTAGATGTAATATTGGATGGAGCGCTAGGCTTAGGGTCAGTAAGACCTAATTCTAATATTTCTTCAGACTCTTATTAGCTGTGTGATCTTGGGCAAGTCTCTTAAGGTCACTTAAACTCTCTTTGTTTCAGTTTACTCAGCTGTAAAATGGAGATAATACCTACCTACCAGGGTTGTGAGAATTAATTAGATAATTACAAAGCATTTGTCATAGCATCTGGCACATAATAAATGCTATATAAATTTTAGGTGCTATTTCTTGCTTAGCTTATTGTCTATTTGCCATGTCTGTCCACAATGTGCATAATTGTGGATATCCCTGTGGATACTTTAGACTAAATTCTTCTGAGTGATTTGGATCTTGTTTAGGAGGCTCTACAGTGCTCTGTGACTTGATGAAATCATTACAATTTCGTTTACACTTGAGAAAATTTGGAAGACCTCACAATTTAGAGAAGAGTATTTTTAACCTGGATTCTGTGCTTCATTTTCTGTAATACTGGTGAATACAGGCCCTCTTTTCTGCCTAATTTTATATTGATACTTCTGTGGATATCATACAAGCTTATCTCTCATTATATCTTTTAAAAATTTGATTAGCTTCAAATATATATGAAATATTCCTTGCTAGAAGAGAGTTTTTAATAAATTGGTATATGTAATCAAATGCTTTTTTTGTAGCTAGTACATAACTAACACTATAGGGGTGCAGGACAGTAGCTTTGGAATCATAAGAACTGAATTTAGATATTATTACCAGGATTAACTATTTGTCTTTAAGTTTTATCTATAGTAATAAAAGAGAAAAGATATCTAAAGCTAGAGATTCTCTTATTTTTTATTTTTAAATGGACTCCAGTATTCTTTCTTTATTTTTTAAAAAGATGATTATTAACTCTACTTATTTTCAAACCCCTCCTATTCATTAAGACAGTAATAAACTTTTTTTGTATGATCAGCATCTTTCAGTTAATTGTGTGATAGTGAAACTGTGGTCTTTTTTGGATTATTTGTTATATAAGTTTATCTGTTTTCCTCTAATACCATTATCAAGGAATCACTACATTTGTGTGGATTACTCTTATAATAATTTTATATAGAAAGTTTATACCTGCAGCTTGATATTGATAATTCCTTTATTGGTAATAATAATGATCAAACAAAAGGCTATGATCAAACAGTTCTCAAGATAAGAGTTGCAAACTATTCAGTACTATATAAAAGCATGTTGTAAATTAGTAATAAGAGAAATGCAAATCAATACATTCTGAAGTTTCATCTCATGCCCAGCAAATTGTCAAAAAATAATACAAGATAAGAATTTTTCATGTTGAAATGAATTGCAGAAAGACAAGTACACTAATACATTGTTGGTAGAGCTATGGATTACTACAGATATTCTGGAGAGCAATTTGTAATTTTTCAAATAAATGACTAATATTTCAATTTCCATTATTTCAGATATTCCACTGTTAGGAGGTTCTTAACAGAAATAAAAGATATAACAGTACACCCCAAAATATTTAAAGCAACTTTTTTATAGCAGCAAATACTATAAACAAAAGTATATTGTGGAGGTAAATTGGTGAAGAACCTTTCTATTAGCTATTATGAGATGTATTCATGGAAGAAGACGATAATATACAGACATATACATGCTGATGACAAATATTCTTTATGGAATTATAATAAAAATGTAAAAAGAAAAAAATAATTCAGTTTCTGTCATGGATTTTCTTGCTACAAATTTTAGTTTGTAAATTTTATTTTAAAATGCTTTTAATCCAACGAAAATATTATTCTTGATAATAGTTCAAGAAAGGTGAAGACTTAGAAAATATCATTAGAAGTTTTTAGGTTGTTGCCTTAGATTTTCTCTCATATCATGCTTTCTGGGACATTGATTTCCTAGTTATTTTTCTACCTGTACTTTTCCTCAGTCTTACTTTCTATTTGATTATTTGTCTTTCATGATCTAACCATATAGGTTTCTCTGAGCTTAGTTGTGGGCTTTGTTCTTTTTTCCTGTATATTTGCCTGTTTTTTGATGTAGGCAGAGAGAATCCATTTATATACTTTTTCTCAAATCATTTTTTGTTTGTTTTTTATTTGTGTTTTTCCTCCTGGCATACATTTTGAGGGGAAGAGTTGCTCACTTGGTAAAAAAAAATTATAATTATTATTATTCACAATTTTATTCTGTTCAACTTTCAATTTTTCTTTATGTTGCTTTTAAGTAGGTAGATAATATTTACTCTTGATTCATAAATTATTTTTTGAGGAAGAATTGAGATGTTAGGAAAAGTAAGCTAATGCCTAAATGAGTGAGTTTCAAAATAAATAAACCTTAATTATTATAATTTACATGAATTATTCACCTATAAACAGTAGGCTAATGGAAATTGATGTTTGGTAAAGAATTTATAATTTAAAATTGTAAATAGTGATCTATGAAAGACAAATTAGTAGGATTAGGAATTGTTGAAAGCATATAATTATATCTAAATACCAATTTTATGCCTCTATTAATACTTTCTTATGTATTTGCATATTCTATTTTCAATTAACTATTGCTACTGAAAGGATATAATCCAAAAAGAAATTTAAATACCTCTTATCTTCTGCCTTAAAAAAATTTCAGTTTGAATAGTACCTGTAATTAAGGAAGAAAACTGAGCCCTGGGAGCTAGGTAGGACTTCCAGCTATTGATCTGTGTAAACCCAGCTTACACTGTCAAGGGAGAAACAGTCAACTGCTGAGCTGCTTTGTCACTGACATAAGCTGAGGGAGGATTTTTTTTGTCTATACTGTTTATACACCAGTCTATAGACCTGCTGGCTGGTTGAATTTTAAAGAGTGCGGAGGTTTAAAGACTTGTCCCCTGAGGGATGCTCCTGCCAGTTGGGAAGCGAGCTGAGGCTGTTTTGCAGAAGTTATGTGCATGTGTGTTAGTTGGAGATGAAGATAAAAAGGGGGAGGGGTGGGAGTTTGAGTAATGAATGAGGAAGCAATAGAGTTTATTTGAGTCTCAAAACTGATACACAATGTATCGTAATTTGTATATATTTTTATTAAAGGGTAGAATTTTAAACACTCATGGGTTTTTAAAATGTGTATTTTAATTTGATACTGAATACATAAATAGTATAACACTCAACACTAGTTAAATCTCCCTAGTGTGGCAAACATGATTTTAGTGGTTATTGCATTAAGCGATCTGTAAAGAAGAATGATTAGGAAAAAAAAAATTTAATTTTCATTTTGTTTAGAGTGAGAAATAACTAGTGTTTGAATGAATGTCTTCTTTGATATGAATTTATTATTAATATTTCACCATATTAGCAACTTTTGTGCCTATAGTATTTTTTTGATTATTTATACATGGTAAAACTGTTAGCAGAGTCCTCTGAAGATTTTTTTTTTTGTCTTTGCTCCTCTTTTAAAGGGATTTTCCATAAGCAAGACAGTATCCTGCTACAAAGATAGCATATCATCTTTTACCCAATCTTATTCTTCCTGTCTTAGTAAGTTAAAAGTTTTGACACACTAACCCAGGTCCTAGGATTGTAATTTTATAATGGGTCACTTTTTTGTGACATATTGTAATGATCTCTTTTAAAACAAACTGCAGTTTATATTTTAAAACATGACAGTTGATTCTGATTTTTATGATTTTCCCAAATGCAAATTTTATCGATAAAGAACTTCAGAATAGATAAGTTTTTAGTATATTGAACCTAGAATTTTTTTTTGCCTTATTGAAGCAATATATTAAAACCTAATATTTTGTTCTAGATTACTTTGTGGTCCTAAAAGGATGTTTGAAGGTATATAGGCAGAGATTTTTTTCTGTTCCTGTCTTGTCCTATTTCTAAAACATGAATTAATTTTAAAGTATTTTATTAGAAAATATGAACATATTCCTCTCTTCCATGTTCCAGATTATGGGAAATTATTTATGTTTTGCTCTTTTGCCTAATGGACTTTTAAAAATCTTTTCTTCTCATTTTTGTACCTTTTAAGTGAAAGCAATTTTTCCGTATTAATGAAAACATTTTAATTTACTTCTAAGCATCTTAAAATTCACAAGATTGAAATACTATACTATTTAATTCACTTATCTACATCATGATTTCTTTTTTAATAATGATGTTTGTAAAGAAACTTAGTGTTTCTGTTGTTGAGCTACATCAAGGGGTTAACTGTGTAAATGTCTTTTTTAAATCAGTGGAAGATCATTTTAAAACATTTTACTGTGAAACATGTAAAGTTGTTATACCTCTCCGTAATTCATTCTGCTGCCAACTTCATTCCCCTTTCTCTGCCTGCATTTTAATTGAAACAACATTTATATTTTTGAGCCAGGATCTGTCAGAAGTCCCTGTGGCTAGTCTGTGGTACAAGTAGCAGCAGACGTGGCTTACCCATATGGTGCAGTGCTTCTTGTAAAATCCATATGGCCTTGTTGAAGGGAATCCCAGCGGGGATGTGAAGGGTGTTAATACCCTTCAGGCCAGGCCTTTCCCTCCTGGGGCTTCCATGGCATTGTCTTTGCAATCTGCCAAAGCACAAACATAATTCCTTTTTAATAATCAATTATTTTAGGCTAGGAATTTGTGTTGTGTTCTTGGGGGAAGATCTGTATGTATGTGTTAAATTTTTTAATGATAAAAGACATTATAGGATAAAATGTTAGTTGCATTTTTAAAAAATTGATTACGGTTTGTTTTTATTTGCATTTCTAGGAAGTGCTACAGAGTGTGCCAAAGTTCTGTTTCCCCTTTGACATTGAAAGGTACAGTATAATTTAATAATATTAGCATTATGGCAATATGCTTTAGAAACTATTTACTGCATATATTTTCAGTAAAAAAAATTACATATACTATGTAATATTTGCTAAAACCAGACTAAAACTTTTAAATGAAATAATAAGAATTATGGATTAAAGAATTTACTGAACTATCAAATATTCAGTCTCATTCTCTTCTTTCTCTTCATTCATTCATTATGGAAGTATTATTTCATTGACTCTCATTTTCCCTTCATTCTTCAGGTATTTTAGAAGAAATATTTTAATATGTCCTTGATTAGAATCTTAAAATTACACCTTTTGATACAGATTTGTATATAGATTGTAGTTTCTGCCTTCTACCTAATTGAAAATGCTATCTGTGTAATATAAAACTTGATGATAGTTGTCTACTATGAGTAGCATTATGGAAATAGTACATTATACTAGGAAGAAAAATATCACAGGACTGAAAATGTTTTTTGTTGTTGTTGTTCATTGAACAGAGAGTGACTGTAGACTTGAAGAATATAAGGTTAAAATTTCTTCTGAAAGTTCCCTATTTCCTGATATAAAAGTCAGATCCTTTATTAGTTTCCTTGTGATATATGCAATTATCAAGCTTTTCTGAAATCAACCTTATATTTTAGAGAAGTGATAATAGATTGTTAAGATAAGTAGGCTTTTAAGATTTGTTATATTAATAATAATGCTCCATATTACTAACTTTAAGAGACCAAATAGATTCTAAAGGAGTTTGAAGAAAAAGTGCCTCTGCTTTTTCACTAAGAAAAGTCATGGAAAAATATGGAAATTGGATACAATTGAAAATTGTCTTTAATGAAGTTGTTTATATGATTTTTTAAAATGTAGGCAATAGTATTCCTTTAATAGGGTGATATTTTCAGTGTCTAAACTTGTAGTGTATAGACTTTACTTATGTGATTTAAACCATTTGTTTGTACCATTGCACCAAGAGTGACATCATTCCTTTTTAGAATTTATTTAAACACTTCAAAACCAAATTTCAAATGCCATAAACATTTAGTTTTGGAATATAGAAACAGGTAAGGCTCCCTTACTGCCATCCAGTGGCAAGAATGTAGCCAAAATGTTTTTGCGTGCATGTGCGTGTGTATGAATGCATGTTTTTATGTGGTACAGATAACTATATATACACACATATATATTCATTTATTAATTGTGACACAAAAATAATATTTGAATAGGTCACTTATATTGTACCTATGCTATAAAAATAAATATATTATACATGTAATCATATCATTTATGTCAAGTATTAGCTTAAATTTTTCATAATTAACAGAATTTTCTGTACAAAATGCTTTACATTTATTTTTAGACATCTGTTCTTCACTAACTTGGAAATAATTCTTTTAATGTTTTTTTAAAAATATGCTCATTACAGTATCCAATTGTTGGTTTTTTGCTTAGATTTTTGCAGAACTATTTTTATATGTCAAAAGAAGCAATTTTGCTTTTTATAATTGGAGTTTTATTTCAGTAATTCCTGAGATATTAAAGAAGTGATATTCCTTTGAACTCTCCATGTACTTTGAGATATTACTTTTAGATATAAGGGAAGATTACAGAAATTTATCTAGAAATCAGTTATTTCACTGTTAACCAATTAAGGAGTTTTTGAATTAAATGGATATTGGTTCAGTGCTTCAAAAGCCTCCAAATTTATCAGTGTTGTTACTTTTTTTTTCATAAATGTGAATTACAGCTCTTCTGTGAGAAAAAAATAACCCTTTCATCACAAATATTTGATGAATCTTTTGAAAACAACCACTTGTTTATAGAAACTAGACATATTGTACATCATTAGGTCTATATTTGAATAAAGTTTTACTGTGATGCCACTTTGTGGCATGGAGGTTACTTTGGGTTCACTCCAAAAAAACTAAATTTCCGATGAATCCTACTTAACTGGAAAGGTTTCAAGCACTGTGATAATTATTGGCTTTGATAGTAAATGGAAAATCAGAATTATAGAAAAACTAAAAAGCCATTTGATTGGCTTTGTATTTGAGATGGAAATAAAAGAAAAATAGAAAAAATAAACAAAAATCAACAAAAACAGAAAATCTTACTTTTGGATAGAAAGAATACTAAACTTTATATGAAAATAGTGATATTGACATACCGTCAGGAGAACATGTGCTTTATGTTGATATTTTAGTTACAGCGTAATTGTACTGTTTTAAACCATACATCATTTCCTGATCCAACAACTCAACAAGCATTTATTAATTTCCCAATATATACAAAGCTTTGACTTTTGTATACTATATGGAAACAGTTGGTAGCCAAGAACAATATCATTTTAGGTAGAATTAAGGGAAAGGAATAAGCATATATTTATAGTGCCTACTATGTATCAGGCACTATGCTAAATAGCTTTGAAAATCTTATCTTATTTCATCTTCACAATTCTGAAAGATAAAGGTACTGTTACTAACCTCATTTTACAGTTGGGGAAATGGAGGCAAACAAATGATAAGTGATTTGCCTACAGTCTTAAAGTAAGTGTCATAGGCCATATTTGAACTCAGGTCTCTGACTCTAGGCCTAGGTCTCTATTCATTGCACCCCCAGTTGCCTCAGTATTTTTTAGAACATAAATTCATGGGTAAAATCTTTCAGAAAAGATGGTAAAAAATAATAATCCATATAAAACACAGAGAAATTGTAGAAGGTAATGTTGATTTAAAAAATTAAAAGTTTATTAAGATGCAAATAAGAAAAGTGATACGGAGGGCCTTTTAAGGATGAAATTGGAATGGGGACAACAAAAAGAAGAAAGAAGAAAAAGACATGGAAACATTAAGATGATCTCTTTTTACCTTCAAGGAGAGTAAAGCTAACATGTTTGATTAACATTATTATTCTTAACATTATGATTCTAGATTTGCTTATAAAAAAGTTTGAAATGTCACTTAAAAGAACAAAACAGAAGCATAAGCTACACTCTCCTCTTTTCACTATTTTTAACTATTTAGTGAGCCAGTTTAACTCTACACTGTCCTCTTGAGTCTCTTGCACCCTTATTCTGTAGCTTATCTTGATCTGCCATGCCCCAGGCATAGATTGGTCCCACCATTAGCTGCCTTTACTCTTCTTTACATGCACATGATGGCAGCTAGAAAAAAATATTAAAAAGTACTGGTTGCCAGGAGTTTGCTAGTAAATATTTAACAACTTACTCTCTGGGTCATCTGGGTTATATGAGTAATAATGTGTCAGATAATATATTTTTCTCTGATCCCCATGATCTCTCATCCTTCTGTAAAATAGAAATTCTGTGCTAAAGATGGAGCAACCGTAGCCATTTCTGTGGTCTAGGCCAAGAAAAATCACCCAGACTAAGGAACTAATGTCTTTTAACCCTGAGCTCACTAAGCACTCCTCCCCACCCTCCTGCACTATTATCTGCACTAGCATCAAGAATATGACACAATTTACATCAAAATCCACCTTTGTTCCTCATCCCTTTATCCTTCTTTTCAGTGCTGAAGAGGGTCTGGATCCAGGCTCTAGAAGTTTGATCAGGTCTCTACAGCCAGCATGACACAGATCTTCCTATACCACAACCCACCAGGGGCTATAACTCAGAAGCACCAGTGATAGGGAATACAGCTTCTGAATTCAAGATGATGGAACAGAGAATTGAGGAACAGAAGGAGGTCAGTAGGTAACCAGGATTAGACTGATGAGGGATTCAGGGAAGGTGTACAAGCACGCCATCAAGCCTGAGGGAATAAACACGGAATGCTGTGTTCTGGGGCTAGTTCTAAAGACCAGAAAGTCACTTGGGATAAAGACCTAGGCTGATGAGCCATGAAAAGCTTATCATGGGAGGAAGATGAGGCATTTTGAGTCCATCCTCTAAGGAACTCACAGTCTGGGTGGGAGTCAGGAAATGAATGACAAGGGAAAAAAGAGGGAGAAGAAGCGTGGAAGTATCAGAGATTCCAGGAAGAAAACTAAAAGACTGAAGATCAACAGATAAATCAACAGCAAAAACAATAGCAACAGAAGGAAATATGGCTTCTAGATTATTGAGGAAATGAGGTGAATTATCTATGAATAAATACTGTCCCCCAAAAGGAAAATAATCCTATACTTAATGAGGTAGAGGACTCTGTGGAATTTGAGAATAGGGAATCATCCTATGCTGTTCCTAAGTGGTTTAAAAGAAAAATGAGAATTATAAATGAAATAATTTAGAAATAATGAGCAGAGTAGAAGAATTTAGTTCTGTAATGGCATGCTTCACCTAAGAAACAAAAGAGAGACCAACAGATTGGGAATGTATCTATATTGAAAGGAAGCACACCTAGAAAAGGAAGAAAGTAAAAACCAAGAAAATATGCAAATCATGCATGCAAAATATACTAAACTCAAAGACAGGATACACATAGCCTATCTAATGATCATAGATTACTTTTTTTTATTCTCTTTATTTTTTTTTTTAATTTTTAGGAAAATTTCCCATGGTTACATGATTGATGTTCTTACTTTTCCCTTCACCCCCCTTCGCCCCCTCCCCCATAGCCGATTGGCATTTCTACTGGTTTTAACATGTGTCATTGATCAAGACCTATTTCCATATTATTGATAGTTGCATTGGTGTGGTTGTTTCGAGTCAACATCCCCAATCATTTCTGCATCAACCCATGTGTTCAAGCAGTTGTTTTTCTTCTGTGTTTCCACTCCTGTAGTTCTTCCTCTGAAAGTGGGTAATGTTCTTTTCCATAAATCCCTCAGAGTTGTCCTGGTTCATTGCATTGCTGCTAGTACAGAAGTCTCTCACATTCGATTTTATCACAGTATATCAGTCTCTGTGTACAATGTTCTTCTGGTTTTGCTCCTTTCACTCTGCATCAATTCCTGGAGGTCTTTCCAGTTCACATGGAATTCCTCCAGTTTATTATTTCCTTTGAGCACAATAGTATTCCATCACCAGCATATACCACAATTTGTTTGGCCGTTCCCCAATTGAAGGGCATACATACCCTCAACCAGTTTTTTGCTACCACAAAAAGCACGGCTACAAATATTTTTGTACAAGTCTTTTTATCTATGTTCTCTTTGGAGTACTAACTGTAAAGATGGAGGATGGGACAAAAAGAGCCAGGAGAAGGCCATTGTTGACAGTTACTGACAAGAGGGACTGAGAAGATTTTGGGAGGCTCTGGAGGAGGAAGGGAGAGGAGGAACTTCCAGGGGAGGAGAACATCTCAGCTCGAATCCAGTCCTGAGGGCTTCCTGAGAATCTTTCTTTGAACATTGATACTCTGATTCCCTGGTCAAAGGCATCCCATTGCTTCTCACCCAGCAAGACTTCAATCATTGAGTTAGCGAAGTTTTGGGACTCCATTTTGGGAGTGATCTCTTGGGCTCTTTCTCCCATTACCCAACCTTGCTGAGAGACCCTTTCTAGTCTAACTTGCAATTATAGAAAAGGATAGAAGCAGAAACAGAAGGAGAAGGGGCGGGGAAAGAAGCTTGGGAGTGGGAACCCCAAAGGTTCCCTCCCAAGTGATAGACCCCTTAGAAATAGAGAAGAGGGCACCCCAAATACCTCTGCCCTTCACCCCTTTTCCCAATCCCTAAATTGTGATTAATAAAAGCCATTCATTAGTCAGATAATGTTCCAGAGTGCCTGAGAGACAATGAGGGGGAGGGAAATCACAGCTCTGTCTGGCTGCCTCCATCTTGGAGCCAGACCACCCGCTGTGAAGTTGGCTGACCTCAGGGGAGGCTTGCACGAACCCCGTCCTCATTCAGAATCGGATTGGAGTTACACATACCTCTACTTATAGGAAAGCCTTGCCCCCAATTCCTGTGGGGTGGCACAACTATCCAGGTCACCCAGTTTTGGGGTGATACCCCCTCAAAGTCTACCACAGTGCATATTCAGTGGAGGGGAGAGCTAGAAGAGAGTCTCACCTCATAGACTTTCTCTCTCCCTTCTATCATAACCTTGGTTATTGGCTCTGTTGTTCTTATAAAACCCAGCAATGGTATGGCTGGATCAAAGGGAAGGCAGTATTTTATAGCCCTTTGAGCATAGTTCCAAATTGCCATCCAGAATGGTTGGATCAATTCACAACTCCACCAGCAATGCATTAATGTCCCAATTTTGCCATATCCCCATCAACATTAATTATTCTCTCCTGTTGTCATTTTAGCCAATCTGCTAGGTGTGAGTTGGTACCTCAGAGTTCTTTTGATTTGCATTTCTCTAATTATTAGAGATTTAGAACACTTTCTCATGCACTTATTGATAGTTTTGATTTCTTTATCTGAAAATTGCCTATTCATGTCCCTTGCCCATTTATCAATTGGGGAATGACTTGATTTTTTTATATAATTGATTTAGTTCCTTATATATTTGAGTAATTAGACCTCTGTCAGAATTTTTTGTTATAAATATTTTTCCTAGTGTGTTTTTCCCTTCTAATTTTGGTTGCATTGTTTTTGTTTGTACAAAACCTTTTTAATTTAATATAATCAAAATTATTTATTTTACATTTTGTGATTTTTTTCTAACTATTGCTTGGTTTTAAAATCTTTCCTTTCCCAGATGATCATAGATTTCTAAGAAGAACATGACAGCACAAAAAAATCTCAAGACCGTAATGAAAGACATAATAGAAAGTAATTGGCCAGAATTCTAGACATAGAAAATGAAATTCCAATAGAAAGAATTCAGATTGTCTTCAGAAAATAGTCAGAGACTGTCAACTTCAAGACATATAGTTTTTAATTCACCAATTCAGTTTAGAAACAACAAGTTCAATAAGCTATGTGGAGAAAGACTGTCAAATACGAAGGAAAGAATATTTGGTTAAAGCAAGATATTACCCACTAGTAAAAAAGAAGGGATTTGGATGATGGGTTTTGGAAGAGTAATAGAACTCAGATTTCAGCCTAGATTGAGTCATCTTGCAAATCTGAGTTTTACTACTTAGGACAAAAGAAGGATATTCAATAATAAAGACAACTTTGAAACATTTTTAGAAAGAAAATCTGAATTGAAATGATTATTTAATTCTCAAACACCTAAAATGACAAATTCAGGAATGAATAAATATGGCAGACAAGGTCAGTAACAGCAACAGAGAGACTAGTAAATCTGGTAGAAATAACAGCAAAGTGAGAGATAAAAGATATTATGGACAAAACCCAATAACATCCTGTCTGCAGATCATCAGTACTTCTTTTATGGAACTGTATTAGAACACAAAAGGGTACTTAAATGAGAGAGATAGTATAGAGAGTGAATGATATGCTATCAAATCAAGGGCTAGAAATGAGGAGAAGGTGACCTCTGTGGTCTCAAAAAGAGAAGAGCTTATAGAAGAGGGGTTGAGGGGAGGGGAAATGAGAAAGGAAGATTGCTTAGAGTCTATATCCCCAATCATATCTCTATTGAACAGAAAAACAAGCAGTTTGCTTCCACATTTATTTCTCTGGATCTGAATAGCATCCCTCAGAATTGGATCATTTTATTGCTGCTAGTAGAGAAGTCCATTACATTTGATTGTGCCACACTATATCACATCTCTGGATGTGGATAGGATTCTTTCTAATAAGTCCCTAAGAATTCTTCTAGGTTATTGCATTGCTGCTAGTAGAGAAGTTCATTACAATCTATTGTACCATAGTGTATCAGTCTCTGTGTACAATGTTCTTCTGGTTCTGCTCCTTTCACTCTGCATCAATTCCTGGAGTTTATTTCAGTTCACATGGAATTCCTCTAGTTCTTTATTCCTTTGAGCAAAATAGTATTCCATCAGCAGCAAATGCCACAATTTGTTTAGCCATTCTCCAATAGAAGGGCAACCCCTCATTTTCCAATTTTTTGCCACCACAAAGTGTGAGGCTATAAATGTTTTTGTACAAGTTTTTTTCCTTATTATCTCTTTGAGGTATAAACCCAGCAGTGATATGGTTGAGCCTGCCACTCTTGCTTTTCCTGAACACCGAAGGTTTCAGGTTACAAGAGTCCCCATCTCTTTTCCATGCTGTTCCACTTCTTTTGCACTTGGATTTAGGGTGACTTTTTTGTAGTTTTGAGGTAGAATTTATGCACTATAATTTCTCATTGGATTTCCCATTATTTAATCTGCCCTGAATTTTAGGGTTTTCCTGTAGTAAGTATGTAGAAGTTGAGAGGAGTGTCTTCTGCTCTGGAATCCATCTTGACAGGAATTCCTCAGAGCTATGCATCAATAAAAACCAAGCATTCAGCCATCTCTCTTAAAGAAGTGAGGTGATATTCCGTGAATTAGTTATATAAAAAATACTTTAAAGCCAGATTGTGAGGGTATTGTATTATGTTAAGAGTATGATAAAGGTGGGTCTCAGTTGTATAGTGATGATGAAATGAAGGAAAAGTATGGATATTCAGTGAAAGAGAGGGAAAGTTTGCTTACCATAGGAATGTAGATATTTAGATTATGCTTATTAAGGAACAATAGATCTGCCATGGAGCCTGACTCTATGGGAAGGGGAGTGAGTTGAATCTCTAGTTCTTGTATGATTTGGGTAGGCGGTGAGACCTAGTGATTTAGATTATCATTGTCAATGATTTCATTTATTTTTCTCTTCTTGACTGAATTCTCGATATTATAATGAGTTAGAAAACAGTATGTTGTAATAGATTTGGAATGAGGGAAGAATTGAGTGCCAGTGATGTTTCCCAGATTAATTGTTTTATGGCCATGAGCAAATTATTTTAATCTTTCTATACCTTAGGCAGCAACTATCCAAGATTTATCTAAGAAAATTCTAAAATAGTTAAACTAGAATTCTTAATTCTAATTTAATTTCTTTCAGGGTTGGTGTTTCTACATTGAAGTCATCTATTATACAAATGAAATCATATATTTTAAAAATAAATCCTAACTTTCATCTTAGAATCAATGCTGTGATTGGTACCAAGGCAAAAGAGCAGTAAGGACTAGGAAAATGGGCTTAAGTGATTTAGGATCGCAGAGCTAGTAAGTATCTCAGACTGTAATCAGAGAAAATGCCTGGAGCTGTGAGATCCAGTGTCCTTTTAGAGAAGCAGTAAAGGAGGTCAGTGTTATTGGCCCGAATGAAAAGGTAGGAGGAGGCTAGTTTATGAAGAGCTTTTAATGACAAAGAGGTGTTACAATTACAATTGTCTCAAGAGATTGATTTTTGAGTAAGAAGTGTTAGGTAATTTCTAACTACAGGATGCAAATGATAAGTAAAAGTCTCTAAGACATAAAGAAAAATAGGTTTATTATATAAGAGGGCCAAGTACCACAATAAAGCTGGACTCCTGGTCAAGACCAAGAGACCCTGAGCACTGTGAGAGACCATCCTATATACCCCAAAGAATCAGACAACGTGCATACCAATACAAAAATAATTCAGAACAGTGATAAAAATAGAGAGATGTGGATTAGTTGAAATAATCAGGAAATACTTCTCATTGGTGGAAGAAGTAATTTGATAGAAAAGGGGGAGTGGAG
Source organism: Gracilinanus agilis (assembly GCF_016433145.1). Taxonomy (NCBI): domain Eukaryota; kingdom Metazoa; phylum Chordata; class Mammalia; order Didelphimorphia; family Didelphidae; genus Gracilinanus; species Gracilinanus agilis. The sequence goes on along the minus strand of NC_058133.1, from coordinate 98,426,686 downwards.
AGCCTGAAGGTCAAGTCACAAATTCAAGGCCATGATTGCTGAGTTTGCATGATATAGCAAATTTGAAGGTTAAGGCTGACAGTGAGACTGACCCTTAGGCCTAAATTTTATTTTTTACTTTTTAAAATTTACTTTATTTAATTTTTTTGCTTATTTACTTAATTCACAACCTTAATACTTATACTAAAATATAATCACATTATCACTTTTGATAGCATTAATTACCTTGTTTTTAAATCACAATTACGATTAACTCAAAACTATTGCTAACATTAAAATCTGTTCCTCACATAAAGAGGTAGGGAATTTTTTACCCACAGAAGATAAGTTTAATGATTTTATCAGGTTTATTGACTAGGCTAGCAGCATAACTGATAAATTGACATAGGTCTTAATGGTTCTTTTGAAAACCAGGGACAACTTGAGCCTGGTAATGAATAGATTTTTAGGAGCTCATTATTCATGTTTATCCTAAGATATCTTTAGATGATGATAGCTAATTAAGAGGTGGTCTATCAGATCCTCAGCCTGTCCCCAAACTGATAGGTGAAGTTTCGCACATCTGCCATAAAAATTATAGAACTTTTTCTGTCAGGCCAAGTCTGTGAAAGGACCACATTCCTTAGTACAAAAAGAATAAAAATCTATAGACTGAATGGAGCCAAGTCTGGGAGACTTGACTGGTATTCTCCTTAATGTAGCCTTTATCATCCAGAACCCAGATATAAAATGATACAACATAAAAAAAAATAAGTTCTTACACATGATTTTGTTATCCAAAGAAAGGGTTTAGAAGGCAAGGGGCCTGTTATACTATGTTTTTTTGGTGACCATTACATCATTCTACTGTAGGCCCAATGAGTACTCCAACCGTTACAATATGTTATTTGTAGAGTGATTTTAAACATTCTTAATAATTACACTTTTTTGTAGGGATGAAGCATCTTGATTTTGTTTTACAAAAGATTTTCCTCTTGTATCTTCCTGAAGCTTTGCATTTTAAAGAAATATACCATTTTGTGGATACATTTATAAATAATCTCATGATCATAACCACAAATAAAGAAATCTACAGTCAAATCTATATCTTATTTTTCCAAATAATATCAACAATAATAGAATATACATTCTATTATTACATATTCTACTCTAAAATATACATATGCACATTATGTAGTGAATTCCATGAATATTATTGGATTATTTTTTCTCCAATTACCACTGCTCATCTTGTATGGTGTGTGTGTATGAAGTTTGGGAAAATACTTTGTAAACATGGGAATTATTTTTGTTTGCTTTATTTTTGTCTGGTAGCTTTCCTTATTCCTTGAAATGTATACATATATATGTAATTTATATGTATATGTGTTTGGATGCATGTACAGTCCCTTAACTTGAAAGTTAGGTAATTTCATTAACATTTATAGTCATTAAAATTTGACAAGTGATTTGTATTTCTTTAATTGGATTATATTTGTTAAATATAATAACTGCCATTGTATTGATCACAAAATAGTGTTTTAGATCAGGTTTTAGAATACAGGCTATGTTAAGAATGAAATATATCTTTAATTATTAAGTAAGAGAAACACCCAGTATGTATGGAATTTTTAATGTACCCATTTCTTGTTGTGAATATTGAATGGCTTAATATTTAATAATCTTTTTTTTTTAGGGTTTCCCAAAATCAAGTTGGACAGCACTTTACTTTTGTGCTAACAGACATTGACAGTAAACAGAGATTTGGATTCTGTCGTTTAACATCAGGAGGCAAAATTTGCTTATGCATACTAAGGTGAGTACTTGTAGTAAAGCAATCATGATATTAGTTATGTTATTTTTTTCTGATTTACTTTACTTTAGCTTGTGTTCATTTAAACAATTCATAACCATAAATCATTGACAACTGAGAAATACTGGCATTAAAAAAAGTTAATTTTTTCCCCTTTGCAGAAATTTGGGATCATTGAAAGAGCAATGAAACTCCATAATGTCATCTAGCCTGGTTATCTTCTTCCTGTTCAATTTTGGGATCAATTTTATGTTGATCCAACTGAATATCATATTCTTGACAATAACCATCATCCATTTGGCTTTTTCAATGTGATTAGGCTGAACTCTTCTTTCTGATTATGGATCATATTTTGAAGGCTTTGCGTTGACTACAGGAGTTTTTTAAGGACTCCACTATCTATAAGAAACCCTTCTTCAATTTGTACTTTGTACTAGCTGTATTTCCTTCATGTTGGTAAACAGCATTGACAAGAATCAGTTACTGTGTTTTATGCCTTGTTTGATATTGATAATCAACTGTTAACCATACAAACTTATCTTTGCTCTTATATTCACAAATTAATTTTGTAATCCTTATAGATGCATGGTAAATATCTGTTTGAGGAGAGTATTTATGACTTAATTTTACTCTCTTGATTCAAATGCTTTTTTCATATTCTACACAATTTAAGCACATTGGGATCTTTTGCTATCTGCTCAAAATATTTTATAAATTTTGGAATCATATTTGTAAAATAACTATAAATTATTTTCCTTTTTGCCTATGCTTACTGAGCCTCAGTTTCACGAATTATTGTGAGGAAATCATCTATATGCTCTTAAAGAGAATCTGGTTTTTTTCCCTATCACTATTTCTTAAATGTTTTTTTTGAAGGTCACACTGATTCTAATTGCCAAATCCATTTATCCTTTTCTCACTTTATGTAACATTTTTTTCATACTTTCTTTTTTTTATAATACTTTATTATTATTTTTTTTAGACCTTTGTACTTCGGTGTATTGTCTCATAGGTAGAAGAGTGGTAAGGGTGGGCAATGGGGGTCAAGTGACTTGCCCAGGGTCACACAGCTGGGAAGTGGCTGAGGCCGGGTTTGAACCTAGGACCTCCTGTCTCTAGGCCTGACTCTCACTCCACTGAGCTACCCAGCTGCCCCTTTTTCATACTTTCTAACTCCTTCACATAGCACCTTCTATTGCTTTTCTTATATCTCTATCTTATTTTTCTCATTTTCTTGGCCTTAGCCTAGCAAAGAAAAAAAATTGCAACAATAACTTTATTAAATTTAAAGTATGTAAAATAAACACATTTCATCAACTTTGCTGATATACAAAGAAAAATCCCATTCAGAAATAACTCCAGAATGTATAAAATATTTGGGGTTTTGCCTACCAGGTGCAAAAGGGAATTTTTAATCCCTTGCTCTAACTTAATTGGGAAAGAGTTGTCTGGTTCATTGGACAGAGAGCCAGGCTGAAAGATAAGAGTTTCTATTAGCATGGAGACCAGCCCACATTTAAAGGAATTAGAAATTACTCTCAGAGAGGAAGTGATGTTAGAATGACAGTTGGAGAGTGAGAGGTAAAGGCAAGCAGGAACTACGAGAATGGCCTTTCACTCTAAATCTAAGAGTTTTTTCACTCTAAGGTTTCCTGAAGGCAGGGTGCTGCTGGCAGTTGCTGGTGACAGTTGGCTGCTGTAAAATTTGATTGAAGTAGAGTGTATGCATTGGTAGCTGTCCATTGTTTAGAGAGTTAGTTAGAGGGGGAAAATACATACACACACACACACATATTGACATATTGTAGGTTCTACCTGGTTAGCTAGGCTGAAGTTATTAGTGAGACTCTCTGAAACGATAGTTTTTAGGTAGTATATAGGTTGATATAAGATTTAGGTAGTTTTTAGGTAGTACTAGGGTAGATAGTTAAATATCACTTTCTTTCTTATATTTCCATCTTTACTATTTTTTCTCAGTTAAAGCAAAATTTGTTAAACTGCTCTCCTATCTTTGTCAAGTTCCTAATTTTAACCCCTATACAGGATACATTGAAATTATATGAATATAACAACAAAGTATTTTTATATAAATATAGATCTGAATAATTGGAATTATCTTTTTTGTTTCTTTAACAAAAACCACCTTTAAGGGTTGTTTCTTTTGGTAGATAGATTCTTAAGTATTTTATATTGTCTAGGGTGATTTTAAATGGTGTTTCTCTTCCTACCTCTTGCTGCTGTGATGTGTTGAGGGGAAGGAACAAGAAGTTACCTTAAAAGCAAGCCCCAAACTCCTTCAGGGCAGATTGTCTTTGAGAAGATAGTATGAAGAGATGAACTTCTGGAGATAGTCTCAGATAGTCTTTAATGGAGCTTCAGTGGAGACTAGGCATAATTGGCCAAATGGAAAAGAAGATCCAGAAGCTTACTTAAGAAAATCTTAAAAATTAGAATTGAGCAACTGAAAGCCTGACTTCATGAGACATCAAGAACAACAAACAAATTCAAAAGAATGAAAAATATTAGAAAATATAAACTATCTAATTGATAACAGCTGTACCTGGAAAATAGATTAAAAAGATAATTAAAAATTATTGGGTTATTTGAAAGGTATGAATAACTGCCTCCCACTAAAAAAACCTAAAACCTAGACATCACATTAATGTTCTTGAACCAGAATTTAAAGTAGAAAGAATCCACTGATTATTTCAAAGGAAAGCTCTCAGGAATATTATAGCCAAGTTCTAGAGCTCACATGCCAAGAATAAAATACTACAAACATCCAGAAACAGTTCAGCACTTGTAATATGATATTCCAGAAGGCAAAGGAGCTTTGATTACAACCAAGAATGTACCCAGAAAAACTGAGTATATCCTGTCAGAGAAAAATGTTCATTTAATGAAATAGAGGATTTCTGAGCATCACTGATGAAGAAACTGGACTTGAACATAAAACTTAGCGTTTATACACAGGACTCAAGTTTAAAAAGGTAAACGAGAAAAAGAACTCATGGAACATTCTTTGAAGTCAAAATTGTTTACTTAGCTGTATAGAAAGGGTATTCTTGTAGCTCTTAAGAATTTTATCATTATTAGGGCAACCAGAAGTAGTAAAAGCAGAGAGTATGAGAATAAATTGACTATGATGTCATGATACCTCCCCCCCACAAAAAAATCATTCTTTGAAAATGGAAGGGAATGCTAGGGTGGGATAAAGTATCTCATCTGAAGGGGCATGACTAATCTCTTAAAAGTGGAGGAAATGATGAGGGTGATGATGAGTAATGTTTAAACTTTATTCTCATTGGAACTGACTCAGAGAGGGAATAACATCTATTTTCAGTTGAGTATAGAAATCTAGTTTACCTTATGGAGAAGTTGAAGGGGAATAAATTGATGGATGTCACAAATAGAAGGGAGGTTGTTTTGGGAGAGGCAGTTATTAGAAGTGAACACTTGTGATGAAGGACAGAATAAGAGAAAATAAGAGCAGGAACAAAAGGGGGAAATAGGATAGAGTGTAATAAATAGTACAAGATGTAAAATGAGTAATCTTGATATTAAATTTTAAAAGTTTTATACAAATTAAAACTGTGCAATCAAGATTAGAAAAGGAAACTAAACTGAGGGAAAAATTTCAACAGATTTTTCTGATAAAGGCCTCTTTCCTCAAATATGTAGAGAACTGAGTCAAATTGACAAAAATTGAAGTCATTCTCCATTTAACAAATTGTCAAAAGATATGAACAGGCAATTTTTAGATGAATAAATCAAAGCTATTGTCATATGAAAAAAAATAGAGAAATATCAATTCACACAATTCAGAGGTATCATCTCACACTAATCAGATTAGGTAGTACGACTGTAAAAGGAAATAATGTTTAATGGCTTGGGGCAAAATTGGGACAATAAGCATTGTTGGTGGAGTCATAAATTAATTGAAACATTTTCAAGGAAATTTGAAACTATTTCCAAAATTGGTCACAAGCTCTTGAGTAGTTCAAACCTGAGATCATGAGAAAGATGGAAGAGATTTGGCGAGAGAAGTGGGAAATAGCTCAAAAGGAAAATTAACAGGTTAAAAGACAGAAACTCCCAATTGGTGAAAGATGCCCTCAAATCAAAAGAATTGATAAGCAAAGTGGAGACCAAAATTAAACAGCTGGAAAACAGGATAGACCAAATCGAAAAGGAAAATCAAAAAAATTATAGCTGAAAACTAGTCTCTAAAGATCAGATTTGGGCAAGTAGAAGCCAATGATCTCTCAAGACAGCAAGAATAAATCAAGCAAAGTCAAAAGACTGATAAAATAGAAGGAAACATGAACTATCTTACTGAGAAAATGACAGATCAAGAAAACAAGTCTAGAAGAGACAATTTGAGAATCATTGGTCTTCCTGAAAACACAGAAATTAATAGAAATTTGGACTTCATTCTTCAAGAAATTATCCACGCAAACTTCCCTGATGTTCTTCAACAAGAGGGCAATATAGACATTGAAAGGATCCATAGATCACTCTCTACACTAAACCCAGAAAAGATAACCCCCAGGAATATAATAGCCAAATTCAAGAACTTCCAAGTAAAAGAAAAAAAAATTTATTAGAAGCCAGAAAGAGACAATTCAGATATCAAAGAACACCAATCAGGATCACACAAGATCTGGCAACCTCCACACTAAAAGACCACAAGGCTTGGAATATGATATTCAGAAAGGCAAGAGAACTCGGTCTACAACCAAGGATCACCTACCCATCAAAACTGACTATATGCTTCCAGGGGAAAGTTTGGGCATTCAACAAGATAGAAGATTTCCAAGTATTTGCACAGAAAAGACCAGTACTAAATGGAAAGTTTGGTATCCAACCACAAAAACCAAGAGAAACATGAAATGGTAAATAAGAAACAGGGGAAAGAAAGAGAACTCTTATTTTTAAATTTGCCTCTTTAAGGGCTTTAATAAGATCAAATTGTTCGTATTCCTATATGGAGAAATGTTATGTGTAATTTTTCAAAAACTGTATTTACTATTATAGCATTAAGAGGTAATATTTAACCTTACTCTCAGCGGAATTAACCCTGTGATGGAAGAGTAGCTGTATCCATTGGGATACAGAATTCTATCTAACCCTACTGAGAAAGTCAGAAGGGATAAACCAAGGGGAGCAGGGGAGTGGGGATGTCAAAAAAGGGAGGGGAGGAGAGGGAGGGGAGGGAATTCATTAGACCTTAAAAAATAAAAAGAATGGAATAATAAGGGAGGGAGTAGAAAGGAAATTAAATAAAGGGGGAGGGGCATGGAGGATTCGTGAGAAAAAGAGAGGAAGAGACAGATATAGAGACATGGAGTATCATACAGTGGAATAGATTAGGTACATAACAATCAAAATATAGTGTTTAATAAACTCAAAGATATTATTTGCTGTAAGGATTCACTATCTAAAAAAATATTGGGGATACAGGATAACAGACTGGTAAAAATTAGGAAGAAATTGATATTTAAATTGATTTTATGGGATTAAAGAAATGTCCAAAAAAAATAGCATCAAATAAAATGGACAAGTTTCTGCACAAACAAATCAGTGTTGTACTTAATTAAATGTGGTAAAAATTAGAAGGGAAACCACTAACTTGAAAAGCATCTTTTCAAGAAGTTTATCTGGTACAGATTTCATTTTCAAAATACATAAAATTTATAGAATTAAGAGGCATTCCTACAAAGATAAATGGTTAAAGCGTATGAATATGAAATTTTCAAAATAACAAATCTAAGCTATCATATGAAAGAAAAAAAAGCTCTAAATCATTAATAATTAGAAAAATGCACATAAAAACAGTTCTTATATCCCAACTCATGGTTTGGAAAAGCTGAAAAAAAAATGAAAATGACAGATGTAAAAATGGGTATATTGATGCACTTTTGACGGGAATGTGAATTGGCTTCACTATTTTAGAATGCAATTGTAAATATACCCAGAAAGGTACCAGACTCTTTGACCCAGCTATCACATAACAAGGTATATACTTCCACAGAAATGAAAGAAAAAGGATTAGGATCTATGTGTGGGCCAAAATATTTGTAATATTTCTTTCCTGGTAGGCAAAAATGGGAAAATAAAAGTATTTTTTATTATAGAAATTGTAATACATGAATATAATGGATTACTGTTGTGTCATAAGAAATGTTGAAATGGATTATTTTAGAAGAAATTAGGAAGAATTTGTGAATTTATTCAGGATTAGAGTTTATAAACTGACAAGAACACAACAGAGAAACAATTTTGAAATATTTTAGGATTTTGCCCAATGCAAATGATAAATTAGAGAGTCCAAAAACATGAAGATAAAACATTCCAATATCCTCTGGAAGGACAAATGATAAACTTAAAACAAAGAAAGAGACATTCACTTTTGGATGAGACTTAAGTCGAAATGTTTTTCTGGACTATGTACTGTGGAATTTTTTTTCCCAAAGTTCTCCCTGCCCTCTCCTCAACCTTTACATATCGAGCAGTGATTCCCAAAGTGGGTGCCACCGCCCCCTGGTGGGTGCTGCAGTGATCCGGGGTGGGGGGGTGGGTGCTGATGGCCACAGGTTCATTTATCTTTCCTACTAATTGCTATTAAAATTAAAAAACAATTCATTTCCAGGGGGCTAAGTAATATTTTTTCTGGAAAGGGGGCGGTAGGCCAAAAAAGTTTAGGAACTGCTCTTATAGAGGATATCAGTAGGTTTATTTTCCTTCATTCATTCCAACAAATTACAGTTTTCTTTTTTTGTCATCTTTTATACCTGATTCGAATGAGAATGAAATCTTTGTGATTTTAAACTTTACACTTCTATATTCATTCTTATTTAGATCAGCTTTTCATATGGCTATCAATAGCTCAGATTTCTTCCTAGTAAGCATTCTGTTTATATCCTTTAACCATTTATCTGTTGGGTGATAGATTTTTTACTACTTTAAAATTTAAAATTTGAATTGTATGTCCTATAAACCTTTTAGGATTGTTTTTGTTCCATTCTTAGAGAAATATATAAATATATCTGTGCCTTATTTTAATTTGTAGATGAAGATTGTAGTTTCCTTTATGTGATCCTATATAAAATAATCTAAGTAATGAAACATCATCATGAGACCAATATCTTTTATCTTAAAAGATATAATTCTTTTATCTTTAAAATAAATCTCTTCAATTGATTTTCTTTCCTACAATAAATAGTGTTAAAATTTTCTTTAAAATTTGTTAACTTATGTAGTAGGCAAATGTGTACACAATGGATATAAAAATATTTATATCATGTCACATTATGAATCAGTATATGTTTTTACCATGCAGGGGTTCTTCATCTTTTATAAATTAAGAATCCAGGTAGGATAGAATGTAGAACTTGTTTATTATTTTTATATACCTTGAAGGTCATAAAATAGTAAAACTTTCTGAAATAGTATAGTTCATCAAAGAACACTAGCAGCACCATGAATCACTTGATGGTTATTTTGATTTGGGTAGTGTTATGGAGTCTCCTATCGACTTAAAATTAAGTATCCTGAAAGGAGAAAACATTATGAATTTCCCACAATTTTCTTTAAATCAATGACTTAAAGAATTCAAGTATTTTAAAGTTATTTTAAATCTACCTTTATGACAAAAATATATTTGTGAATGTTTGCAGTTTTAGGTAGATGTTATACATACAAAATAAATTAATAAAATATTTTTAATAGTGAAGCTACATATTAAACTTCTTGGAATACTATTACATTCTTTAATTCCAGAAAATTTTTCTAGTCCATTGAACCAAATGAAACAAACATTTTCTTTTTATTTTTGGAGTTTTCTTGTTTCATTTCATGTAATAGTAAGAATTAAATGGTTCCTGAAAACATATTTCTTTTAATTCTGTTTCTGTCTTATTAACTTACAATCTTTACATCATGTTAATGTTTATTTTGTTGAATATAAATGTTGATTTTTTTGAAATTTTCTACTCAGTTATAGAAGTACATTTTATTTAGGTATCCATGTAGGATCATAGATTTTAGACAATGGGGGCATCTTTGGGCTCATTTAATCCATATTATAGAATATTTGTTTTACCCAGATAAATAATTATTTTTTTGCTTAAATAATCTTTTATTTATTTGATTAATATAATTTTACAACTATAAAATTGTCACTTTTAACTCCAAATGAAATGGTTTAAAAAGGAACATACACTTATGTAGAAATTTTTTTTTAAATCATAGTTTAAACTTGAAGTTTTTACATTCTTCCTTTAGGCAAATCCCTTATAAGCAGAATGTTTCAGTTTTACACATTTTGTGTCAGTTTTCCAGACAGAAAAAGAAAGAGCCTGTAGACATTAGACATTTAGCTACGGAAAGGCAGTTTCCTTAGTTTTATTTGATTACTAGAACTTAGGTTCCTGCTGATAGTTTAGGACTGTTTGTGGTTACTTGACTATTTGACAGAAAACATTTCCTTTCCTTTATTTAACCTTTGACTTATGAATGTAAAGCTTTTATCAGAGGCATAATGGAAACCCCAGTGAGGTAGATGCTTTCTTTTAGCAACCAAATTGACCAGTGACTGAATATAGGGCTTTCTTTAGCCTTGCAGTTCTTAAGCAATATAGAGAAAATAATCTCATAATGAACCATAAAATATGTCCGTCTTAGCATTTAAAAATTATTGGTTGTGATGTATTCATTTTATCTTTTTTGTAGGGTGATTCAATCATCATAATACAGAAGGTTTTAAAAAATTATTTCTTTTTTGTTGTTTACACAATGACATTTTTATTAAATCACCAGATATTGAGTTATTAGATCACTACTCAATATGTTGCATTAAAAAAATAAATTTCCTTCATTGTAGAAGATTTGTAAGTTGACCCGAAGAAAAAAAGCATGTCCTGAATTTGAGTAGTAGCAACTCCTTTCTACCCATATAGATGTCAGTCTACAGTTTATAATCTTAGAGAGTTTCTGGAGGCTCAGATAGGTTCAGTGATTTTTCCATAGCCATGCATCTACGGGTATGAATTCAGATTTCCTGAATCTAAGTCCAATGCTAGTCACTATACTCACAATGCCACTTCTTTGCTAGTGTTTTGTTAAATTGTTTCAATCTTACTTAACAACTAACAACAAAAATTTTAAATTGACCTCTTTCTACTCAATAAAGTTATAACTACTTTTATTTACAGAGAATTTGCTGTTCATAAAATTTCCCTTTGTTGGCATGTGCAAAAGATATTTTAATTCCAAAACTAAACTTAATGCTATTACATGCAGAAAAAGCTCTTTGGTTTAATTTTTCTTTTAAAGAATGATCTCTAAATGATTCTCCATAAATTACTTCTGCCAAGTCCACAGTTTGTTGTGTGACACTTGATTTAAAAAATTTAAAATATTTTCAATCAATTTTTAAACATTTATTTTCTTTGCCCCTTTTGAAAATAAAGAAAAACAAAACCTCTATTAAAATATGTTTAGCCAAACAAAACACATCTTTTACATTGTTCGTATCAAAAACACATATACTCACCCTGAGTCAGTCATCTTTCTGTCAGGAGTTGGGTAGTATGCCTCATCATGGGTCAAGTGATAGTATACTTAGTCATTGCATTGTTCAGAATTCTGAAGTTTTTCTTAAAGTTATTTGTCATATCTTTACTGTGTAAATTGTTCTTTTGGTTCTACTTCACTATGAATCAGTTTTATATGTATCTTCTCAGGTTTTTCTGAAATTATCTCCTCATTTTCCCTATATCATAATTATTCCATTATATTCAAATGCCATATTTGTTGAGCCATGTCTCAACTGATGAGCTTATGGTTTCAGATTTTTATCCTGAAAAAGTAGTTGCTACAATATTTTAAATATCGTTTCTTTTCCTTTTTTAAAAAAAAAATTTCTGAATAGGCCTAGTAATCATCTCACTAGGTAAAATGATAGGTATATAGAGCAACTAGATGGCTCAGTTGATAGAGAGCCAGGCCTACAAAAGGGGAGGTCTTGGGTTCAAATGTGGTCTCATACATGCCCATACAAAAACATTGTAGGTTTTCTTTGATTAAGAAATAGCTAAACAGATTTTGGAATATTGATTTAAATGGAAATTATTTTGTCTTCAAAATGACTAATGTAAAAAATTTAGAGTTAAAATGGGATGAAACATGAAGTAATGCAAAGTTTAAGGAGTAAATTCAGAAGAAAAGTATTAGGACCAAATTAAAGATATTTTGGGGGATACAGTGATTTCATTGGTGTGGGCATCTTTTCTCTACTGATACTATGACTTTTCTATATAACATGTATAACATAGAGTAAAATGGGGCCACTGAGGGTTTGCATGTTGTGCTTATGGTCACATAGCTAGTTTGTGTCATAGGCAAGATTTAAACCTAGATCTTTCTGGTTCCAAGGCTAACCCTTTATACTGCCTCTCTAAAGAACATAATGTAATGAATTCAATTCAACATTTTAAAAAATGCATAAACTAAGTATATATTAAGCATTGAATAAGTGAGTACAAAAATAATTAAAACAAGGAACTGGGGAATATTTTGTAAAATTTTTTGCAAACATTTAAGTGTTTTATAATATATTAGCTATTATTTCTTTCTGAGCATTTTTTTGGCATAGGGTTAACATTAACAATGAACAGTTGGTAAGTCATGAAAGTTCATAAAATTTAGTTTTTCTTATATTCCTTACTGTCCCTCAGCCCATGTATTTGAACAGATATATAATTGAGAGCTTTGTGTGGCTTTAGGGGCCATCTAAGTTAACTCACTCATTTTACAGATCAGGAAACTAAGGCCAAAAGAGGTTAAGTGACTCGACCAGAATCATAAAAGCAGTTCAGAGAACTGAGAAAAGAGTCAGAATCTGAGCCCGAATCTGAGGATATAGCATCTGTATCTAAGTATAATAATTCCATTGTCAGAGCTTTTCCTATTATACCATATTATTATCTATTTCCAGTTCTTTATTTTTGTCCTAGGGAGTATTGTTTAATCTTGCATGATTGTTTTTCCTTTAGTTCTTGTCAATATATTTGAATACTATGCATGTCACTTCATATTAAAAAAAACTTTTGTTAAAATAAAACTCACATAAATAATACTCAGGTTGAAATATATTAATGTGTCTTCAGAGGAAAATATTCCAATTAAGATATACCTAGTAACATGGAATGAGAATAAATGTTAAAGTGATTATTTTATATCAGACTATTGTTTCTTAAAACAATTTATATTCTTTCTCTGTGGATCCATAGAAAATATATTCAGGTTTCAAATGATTGAAGAATGGCATAGAACTAATTAATATTATTTATTTAAAAATTATAACATTAAATGACTTTGTCTTCTGTGTGAATTTTTAGACTATCAACACAGCTTTTATAGTGTAGAATTTTAATTCCAAGCTGCTCCTTGGCTGCTTCATCATCCATATTACATTCCCTAACTCTAGGTGATCTCATAGTTCTGTCTTAAGCCTCCTAAACTTTTCTTTTTGCATCCTCTTTGTTATTGCAACCTCACCAGCTCTCAAGGGTTAGTCTGCTCTCTTATGATAACTCACAGATTTATTTAGATCCCTTGATTTCAATTCAGTATTACCAATTCTTAATTAGACATTTCAAATTGGATGTCCATGAAGGATGCCAAAATCAAGATGACTGAACATTGTGATCCAGGAAAGAGTTGATTAGAGCTTGATGTTAATAGAGAGCTGTGGATACTGTGCAGGTAAAAATGACAGATTTTGAAATAGATTTTGAAGTCATTATAGTTGATGAACTTTATTTAAAACAATGAAATCAAAGAATGTTTACATAAATGATCTTATAAAATGATGTTTTCTTATACTAAATTATTGAATTTAATATATTATATGATAGATTTTTATCAGAATAATTTAAAATATTTTCTAGTAGCTTTCTTGTCAGGAAAATGTTATATGTGTGGAATTTGGCTACTTCATTTAGTAAAACTATAAATATTTAGATAATTAATAAAACACTTTTTATTTCAAAGTTGACAGTAATATTATAAAATCAATTCAAATGATAATTTGCTTCATTTAAAAATTATTTTCTCTTTAAGATTTACAATAATTTGAGTATGTTGGTTGAAGTAGAGTGAGGAGTAAAGGATGTTACTAGGATTGCTAACCTATGTGATTGGTACGACTCAGCAGAGGCAGGGAAATTCAGAATTAGGATGTATTTAGGTGGTTAGATAATGAGTTTAGCTAAGGCGATGTTGAGATTGAGATGCCCTTGAGACTTGTATGAAATATATGGTAGACAGAAATGCCAGTTTTGGGCTAATGAGAGAGAATATTTAGATACAGTAGTAATTTGCATAAAGATAATTAAACTTATGGGGACCTAATGAAGTCACCATGTGGAAGAGTATAGATTCAATGAAAGGGCTGATGGTAGAATGATAGTTTACACCCATAGTTAGGGGTCATGAAATGGAAGATGAATCACACAAAAAGACTGAAAAGTGTTATAAAGAAATGGGTAATCTTGGTTAAAAGGAGGGATAAAGGGAGATAAGGTGATTGGAGGAGGAATGAAGGGGTTAGCTGAGTGTAGGGAGAAGGGATGAATGAGGTGTTTATATAGGAAGATAAGGGAATGGAAGGGCATATACAGGAGGGCAGCTTAAACAGGCTGATTCACTGAAGCTAGAGACAGAGGATACTAAGCGGAAAGAGGCTGGGTTCTTCAGGCAGGGAAGATGTCTCTGAGATACAGTAGGAGTTGGGCCAGTCAGAAATATTTTAAATCTGGCTGGAGGGCTTCTCTTGTTAATTTCTAAAATCCCTTGAGGGAGGAGTCAAAGGGCTCCTCCCTGCCAGTGAAACTAATGGCTGCAGGAAGTCTACTTTCATCAGGGAACAACTTGAAAATTATTCAGAGGGGGTATGGTTCAGTTGGGTGAGAGGGGAGCACAGCTTGTAGGAGGCAACACCAAGGAGTACCTGGACAAGCCAACAATCCACCTTTAAGATAAAAGTGGAAACTGAAATAGGTAACTGTCTACACAGGGTAATAATCACAACTAGGATACACCCACACACCCACAAGTGACAGGAGTGACACAGGTTAATTGGGACCTGCACAAAGGATGTGGGAATTAGGTGAAACACACTAGTTGGTAAGATGACAGTTGGCAGTACTGGTCACCACCAAACCAGGGAAAACCAAAGGGAAAGATGATTCTCTTTAGTGGGCCCTATCCTGGGGGTTAAGGAAGGCAACAGGAGGTAGATGAAAACAGTTTAATGTTAACTTGAGGGAAGATGATGTGGGAGACGGTCAAGCTACACTTAACAGCTATGGGATAAACTCAGGGCTGGAGGTCTGGGAATCACTTCAATACCACTATAGAAGGTAGCAAGGACAAAAGGGAAAAGGGTTTCTCACGAAGATGCCCTTTGCTGTTGATCAGATGTATCATCTTGTCCCAGGAACATAGGTAAACAGTCAAGTAAATCCACTGGGAACTCAGGGAGAAAGACGTATCTTATACACCAAGATAAATTCAGAATGGGTGAAATACTTGAATATAAAGAAGGAATCTATAAGTAAATTAGGTGAACATAGAATAGTATACTTGTCAGATCTCTGGGAAAGGAAAGATTTTAAAACCAAACAAGAGTTAGAGAAAATTACAAAATGTAAAATAAATAAGTTTGATTATATTAAATTAAAAAGTTTTTGTACAAGGGAAAACAATGCAACCAAAGTCAGAAGGGAAACAACAAACTGGGAAAAAATCTTTATAACAAAAAATTCTGACAGAGGTCTAATTACTGAAATATACAAGGAGCTAAATCAATTGTATGAAGAAATCAAGCCATTTCCCAATTAATAAATGGGCAAGGGACATGAATAGGCAATTTTCTTTATAAATCAAAAGTATCAATAAGCACATGAGAAAGTGTTCTAAATCTCTAATAATTAGAGAAATGCAAAATCAAAAGAACTCTGAGGTACCAACTCAGGCCTAGCAGATTGGCTAAAATGATAGCAGGGGAAAGTAATGAATGTTGGAGGGGATGTGGCAAAATTGGGACGTTAATGCATTGCTGGTGGAGTTGTGAACTGATCAAACCAGTCTCGAGGGCAATTTGGAACTATGCCCAAAGAGCTCTAAAAGAATGCCTGCCCTTTGATCCAGCCATACCATTGCTGGGTTTGTACCCCAAAGAGATCATAGATAACCAGAATTGCACAAAAATATTTATAGCAGCGCTCTTTGTGGTGGCAAAAAACTGGAAAGCAAGGGTATGCCCTTCAATTAGGGAATGGCTGAACAAATTGTGGTATGTGTTGTTGATGGAATACTATTGTGCTCAAAGGAATAAACTGGAGGAATTCCATGTGAACTGGAAAGACCTCCAGGAATTGATGCAGAGTGAAAGGAGCAGAACCAGAAGAACATTGTACACAGAGACTGATATATTATGGTAAAATCGAATGTAATGGACATCTGTACTAGCAGCAAGGCAATGACCCAAGACAATTCAGAGGGATTTATGGAAAGGAACACTATTCACATTCAGAGGAAGAAACACAGAAGGAACACTATCCACATTCAGAGGAGTAGAAACACAGAAGAAAAACAACTGCATGGACACTGGGGTTGATGAGAACATGATTGGGGATGTAGACCTGAAAAGACCACACCCATGTAACTATCAATAATGTGTAAATAACTCTTGACTGACCACACCAGTGGAAATGCCAATTAGCTATGGCAGGGAGAGGGGGTGAGTCAGGGGATGAGGGGGGTGAAGGGTTGAAGGGAAAAGTAAAAACATGACTTATGTAACCAAGGAAATTTTTTCTAAAAATAAAAAATTATTTAAAAAAATAAAAAGAAAAAAAGAAAGAAAGACATATCTTGTATGTCCACCATATAAGACAGCTAATCCCAGCCTGAACTTCTTCAACTTACTAGATGATATGATGATCTTGCAGATATTTCCCAAAACACAGACATAACCCAAAGTCCACAGGCTCTTTTGTCAGTGGCTATAACTTCAACTCCTCCCAACCAACAGCCATTAGAGAGAGTCCTCTGTGTTAATGTCCCTCTGCTGCATTGCAGGTTTTGAATGTTTAAGGTCCTGCCATCCTGCCTGTCTAAATCTGCTTCCTATTCTTAAATCCTATTTTCCTCTAACAAAGCCAAGAAAAAGGCTGGGGAAATGAGAAAACATTTTAAAAAATCCCCACCTAAACACAGAAAATTTTTATGGTGACAAAGAAGAGCAAAGCACAGACATAGAAGGGGATGGTGAAAGCAAAAACTTCAAAGAAAAATACTGTTTTCAGGCTCTGGAAGATCTCAAGGATTCTAAAAATGAATTAATAAAGGCAGAGGAAAATGGAGAAGAGAAATGAGACAATGCATAAAGAAAATAATAGGAGAATTGGTCAAATAGGAAAGGAGGTTCAAAAACTCATGGAAGAAAATCATTCCATAAAAATTAGAATTGGGCAACTAGTAGCTAATGACATCACGAAAGTCTAGAAACAATAAAACAAAATCAAAAGAAAAAAAACAGAAGAAAAAATGAACTATATATCAATTGACCTGGAAAAAGATCCATCTGAGACTTTTTGGAATTATTAGACAACCTGAAGACCATGTCAAAAAAATAAAACCTGGACATCATAATACAAGAAATTATCATAGAAAACTGCCCTGTTATTCATGAACAAGAGAACAAAATAGAATATGAAATAATCCACATATCACCTCCAGAAATAAAGCCCCAAATGACAACTCTCAGGAATATTATAGCTGAATTCAAGAATCCCCATAGCAAGGATAAAATACCTCAAGCAACAAGAAAGAAACAATTCAAATACCATGGTGCTACAGTAAGGATTCCACAGGATTTAGCAATCTCAACAATAAAGGATAGGAAGGTTTGAAATATAATTCTAGATGGCAAAAGGTCTAGGTTTACCTCATAGAATCACCTGCCCAGTAAAACTGAGTATATTCTTGCTGGGGGAGGGGATGGTCTTAATAAAATAGAGGATTTCCAAACATTTTTGATGAAAAGACAGAACCTAAACATAAAATTTGACGTCCAAACACAAGACCCAAGAGCAGCCTAAAATAGTAAATAAGGAAGAGAAAATTTAAGGGATCCACTACGATCAAACTATATGTATTTCAAGATGGAAAGCTATATGTGTAATTCTTAAAATTTTAAAAATCATTATTAGAGCAGTTAGTATACATAAATAGGATGTGGGCACAAGCTAATTAGGATGATAAAAAAAACAAAAATCAATGACAAAAGAAAGTACTGCATTGAGAGAAAAGGGAAGGGAAAAGTGGGATGGGTTAAATTTTCTCACTGAAAGAGGTGTGAAAAAATACTACAGAGGGGAGGATGATGATGATGGTGACAGGCAGTGCTTAACCCTTATAATTAGCCCAGAAAGGGAATAACATCCATTATAGAATTGTACAGAATTCTATAGAGAAATGGGAGGGGAATAACACCAAGGGGAGAGAGTATAGAAGGGAGGTAGAAGTAAGGGGTGGTGATCAAAAGCAAACACTTGTGAAGAGTGTTCTAGTGAAAGGAGAAAAGCAGGATCAAAGGGGGGGGAATAAGATAGAAGGGATATACACAGTTGATAATCATAACTGCAGATGTAAATGGGATAAATTTACTAATAAAATGGAAATGGATTACAGAGTGGATTTAAAAACCAGAATCCTACAATGTGTTGTTTACAAGAAACAGTATGTTGTTTATGAGGGTGGGGAGACACAAAGTAAAAGTAAGGGGTGGGAGTAGAATTTATTGTTCATCACCTGAAGAAGAAAAATCAGGAATGGCAATCATAATTTCAGACAAAAGCAAAAATAGATCAAATTAAAAGAGATCAGGAAATAATTTAAATCTTACTAAAAGATACTATAGACAATAAAGTAATATATTATTCAATATAAGGATAATATTAAAAATAAGTCTTGTTATATTAGTTTAGAGATAAGTAGAGAAGCTGGTTTGAGAAAGAATTGGAGTTTCAAACAGATGAGTCAGTGTCAATTTCAATTCTAAAGGTTTTTCTGTGACAGTTTCTCTCTCTGGGAGTGGTAGTTAGTCTCTGGCAGTTCACAGAGTCATATACATAGACTGTCTCTGGAGACTTGGAGGAGGTGATTTCTTTTCTCTCTCTCTCTGTCCATCTGTCTCTGTCTGTCTCTGTCTGTCTGTCTCTCTCTTTCTCTGTCTCTCTCTGTCTCTCTCTCTCTCTTTCTCTCTCTCTCTCTCAAGTAAAGGTGGGAAATACCTGAAGAAGCTTAATGTTTTCTTTTTCCAACTTGGGAAACATTATTGACTATTTATTACTGTTTTATAGATTGTTTTAACTTTGAAAAGACCATAGAAAACCCTGGTTTTTGGTTTGGACTCTTAAGTCTACTAAGGTTCAGAGTCCTAACTTGGTTCTTGTTGAGACTCAACCAGCTAGCCTTTGTTATTATTATAATTTGGAGGTGAAGTTAAGAATTACAAGGATAATAGTATTAATTTATTTAGAATAGTAAAAATTTGGGTTAGTCAGATCAGGAAGGATCAGTGTAACTATGGACACAGGAGAAGCAGTTCCTTGCGGAACCAGGAAATTTTATTTGTATGAAGTTAGAATCCCTTAGAGTTAGAAATCCTTTTTATCCTTATATATTTCAATAGATATTTTATTTTTCTTAGCGAGTCTCTTTAGCGTTCTTGTGCCTGGCCCTGAAGAGAAGTTCACTTATGAGCTTCACTTCACTTGTTAGTATAGCAAGCAGTGTATTAAAATCAGTTTATAACCCATAATCAATTAATTTACCACTTATTTTTACACTAAACATATATGCATCAAATAGTATAGCCTCCAGATTTTTAAAGGAGAAATTAAATTAAATGAGTTTGAGAAGGAAATAGACAGTAAACCTATTCTATTTGGGGACCTGAACCTTCCCTCTTTGAAATCTAGATAAGTTGAAACAAGAAATAAGCAAGAAAGAAGTGAAGGAAGTAAATGAAATTTTAGAAAGGTTAGAACTAATCGATCTCTGGAGTTTCAGGAGTTTATGACCTCTACACAAAAGTTGGCTATGTATTGGACCATAAAAACTTCACAACCAAATGCTGAAAAGCAGAAATAATAACTGCATTCTTTTCAGATCATAATGCAATAAAATTATAATCAATAAGGGTCTTTACAAAGACAAATAAAAATTAATTAGAAATTAATAATCTAATTCTAAAAAAGGAATGGGTCAAAGAACAAAGTATAGAAGTAATAATTTCACAAAGAAGAATGACAATGAGATGACATTTCCAAATTTATGAGATACAAAAGCATTACTTAGAGCATTATTTATATTTCTGAACACTTACATCAGTAAAATAAAGAAATAGAAGATCAACAAATTGGGCATACAACTAAAAAACTGGAAAAAGAACAAATTATAAATCCCCAATTAATAATTAAATTGGAAATCCTGAAAATTAAAGGAGAAATTAATACAATTCAAAATAAGATAATCATTAAACTACTAAATAATGTTAGAAGTTGGTTTTATTTTTAAAAATAGAGCATTGGTTAATTCATTTGAAAAAAGGAAAGAAGAAAATCAGATAATCAGCATCAAATATGAGAAGGTTGAATTTACCACCAATGAAGAGGAAATTAAAGTAGACATTAGGAGCTATTTTTCTCAATTATATGCCAATAAATTCCTTCAATTTCTTTTTCTTCTCTCTTACATAAGAGAAGAAAAAGAAATTGAAGGAAATAAAGTAGGAGATGAGGAAACCAAACTATCACTCTTTGCAGATGATATAATGGCATACTTAGAGAATCTTTGAAAATCAACTACAAAGCTGGTTGAAATAATAACTTTAGTAAAGTTTCAGAATACAAAATAAATTCACATAAATTATCAGCAGTTCTTTATATTACCAACCAAGTTCATCAGCCCAAGATTGAAAGAGAAACTCTATTAAAAATAACTCTAGACAGTATAAAATACCTGGGAATCTACCTGCCAAGACAAATCCAGGAATTATATGAACACAATTACAAAACACTTTTCACACAAAGTCAGATCTAAACAACTGGAAAAGTATTAATTGCTCATGGGCAGGCTGAGCAAATATAATAAAAATCAGTTTTTCCTCAATTAATTTATTCAGTATCATACCAATTAAGCTACCAAATAATTATTTTATAGACCTAGAAAAAGTAAAATTCATCTGAAAGAAAAAAGGTCAAAAATATCAAGGGAATTAATGGAAAAATATGTAGGAAGATGGCCTTCCAGTATCAAATCTCAAATATAAAGCCGTAATAATCAAAATAGCCTGTGCTGGCTGAAATAGAGAGGTAAGTGAATGGAATAGGTTAGATACTCAAATGTACAAGGACAAATGACCTTAGCAACCTAGGGTTAGATAAACCCAAAGACCTCAGGGGGAAAAATATAACAAATTTCTCTGATAAAGGTCTAATTTCTCAAAGTATAAAGAAGTCAAATTTATAAGAAGATAAGCCATTCCCCAGTTGACAAATAGTCAAAGGATATGTATGAATAGGCAATTTTCAGATGTGGAGGCAAGGGATGGAATTCTTGGAGGGGGCACAGAATCTGGGAAGAAGGGGTGACCAAATGACATTTGGGAAGAGCAGAGACTTCTGGGAAGTGGGAACCAAAGAAAGTTTCTTTGGGGTCAAGAGCTCGTGGAGGGGAGACGTAGGGAATGAGCTTTTTGCCACCTGAAGACATCTTTGAGGTTCCTGACCTATAAAGAAGACCTGTTGCCTTAGATTCAATATAACCAACTAAATAGATATATAGACAATAGAATTAGCGGGAAAGGGCAGGTAAAGCTCTGGATTGATACAGACTCAGTCTCTCCAGGGTGAAGACCTGGGAAAAGGATCAGTCTTAGGGTTACCAGGACCCACTATGCTCCACCTTTATCCTACACCCATTTCCTTTAATCCTGTTATTTACAGTAAATACAAGAAAAGGTCAGATTGCATTAAGCTTCCTTTGGGAGACTGTTAGAGGAGGGAGCATTGCAGCAAAGACAGGCTATGTTCTATCTTTTAAGCCTGACCACCTGTGGTGAAGTGGGGGAAGCTTCTGTGAACCCCGGTTCACAACAACATTGATCCAGGTCAACACATACCCCACCTTGTGGGGTGAACTTTCCTCTAGTCCCCCATGGGTGACATGCCCTCCCAGGGTTCCCCAATTTCCAAGGGGACCCTCGTAAAGTCTCACAGTGTTAGGAGTTAATCGTGCGTTAGCAGGGGTTTGCTAAGTAGACACCACCTTGTTCCTACCTATATCTTACTTCTCAGCACCCCCTAATACAATATGAAAACATGTTCTCAATTACCCTTGATTGGATAAATGTGATTAAAACAGTGTTGAGGTGCTACCTCACACCTATCAGGTTGGTCAGTGTGATAATAAAGAAAAATTATAAATGTAGGAAGGGATGTGGCAAAATTGGGACACTAATGCATTGTTAGTGGAGTTGTGAACTGATCCAACTATTCTGGAGAGCATTTTAGAGCTGTACCCAAAGAGTCATCAAACTACGCATACCCTTTGATCCTGTAATACCTCTGCTGGGTCTGTATCCCGGAGAAACCATAAAAAAGGGGATAGTACCTATTTGTACAAAGATATTTATTGCAGCATTTTTTATGATAGCTAAGAGTTGGAAGTTTAGGGGATGTCCTTCAGTTGGGGAATGTCTGAACAAATTGTGCTATATGTTCACGATGGAACACTTTTTTGCTATATGAGATGACATGCAAGATGAATTCAGAAAAAGCTAGAAAGATCTGTATGAACTGATGCAGAACAAAATAAGGAGAAACAGGAGAACGTACATATTCTATTGTACATACTAACAGCAATATTGTAGGATTATCAACTGTGAAAATTTGGGTAACTCTTGGCAATGCAATGACCTGGGACAATTCCAAAGGTCTTATATGAGAGGGAATACTATCCGCCTCCAGAGAAAGAACTATTAAATCAGATGGATGTCGGCCAAAACATACTATCTTTCATTTTGGGCTTTTGGTTTTATATGAATGTGCTCTATGATAGTGTGTTTTGCATGATAATACACGTATGGCCCAGATCAAATTGCTTACCATCTCTGAATCAGGGAAGGGAAGGACAATTTGGATTTTATAATTTTGGAAAATGTATGTTGAAAATTATTATTACATGTAATTGGGTAATAAAAATATCTTTAAATTTAGAAAATATGGCTTTGTTTTCTTAAGTTAGATTAGTTCCTTGTATTATGGTAGTTAATCTTAATTTAAAAAAATTAATATAATGGAATGCAATTTAATAATTAAGAAAATTTGACATGTAATAGAATATTGCTTAAAAACTAAGGTAGTAGTAATACAACATGAAACTAATTTATTGAAACCAATGTATTTTATTATTGGGAAGATAATGGTTTTGTTGGAATTGAATATTATATTCATTCATTAATTTTATATATGTATTCATTGAGTTTTAGATCTCAGCAAATGTCTTAAATAAGGTTTACATTATTTTCTGATTGCATTCTGAATTTTCAGTTCTTTCTATATACATATTTTTAATGATTTTTTTTTCAGCTACCTTCCCTGGTTTGAGGTATACTACAAGCTTTTAAATACTCTAGCAGATTATTTGGCTAAGGAACTGGTAAGCAATACTTTTTTGGGGGGGTGATGTTTAAAGTAAAGTTTTATATTTGCAGTATTAACCTCTCTACTTGAATGTAGAAAAAGGAAAACTTACTCCCTTTTACTGTCATTTCTAGTAAGAGAGAATTTAGAGATGAATTGTATTGACACAAGAGTAGCCTAATATTGCTTTACTTCTTTTTCTTTGTCCCGCCTCCCCACCCCCAAAGAAAAACTGCTTGCAGCACTTAATTTAAGAAACATAAAAATGAAATTTTATTTTCATGAGCAGTTCAAAATTCTATAATTTAATGAAACAAAAGATATGCCTTACCTTTATCTCATTAATATTTAAAATTACCATTTATTGAATTGTTAGGGCTTTATATAGCCTCATCTTCTCAGATTAAAATACCTGAAGATAAAGATCTTTTCTGACATTTAGCAAAATGTAAAATTTTGATGGACTATTTTAACACAGACCAGTTTAATTATCGATTATGTTGCAAGATATGCCTAGAAATAAGCAATCTGAAGAATTTTCTCTTTTCAGTTGCTCTTTTTTTGCAGAGGCACAAAATAGTTAACTTTTGATTGTTTTGCCTTGATTTGATTCTTGAATTTCAAATCCTCTCTTCTGAAATGATGAGCTTTTAACTATTGCCCTTGAATGGCAGATGGCAACTTTTGGAACTTCAGACCATCTTTACTATTTTCCATAGTACATGGATATGAAAATCATTTGGGTGCAGCCATTGTGTGTCTTTGGGGAGGTAACTTGATTGACTAAGGAAGGGTAAATTGATGCAGATTGTAATTAGCAGATCAGAGCTCCTATTCTGACCAGTAGTGGTATAATACCCTTACTCATGAATAAGTTCCTGTCCTTTTTGCCAGGATGAGATCTCAGATCTGAAAACTCAGAATTAAAAATAAACAAGTAAGGGGGCAGCTGGGAAGCTCAGTGGATTGAGAGTCAGGCCTAGAGATGGGAGGTCACCCAGCTGTGTGACCCTGGGCAAGTCACTTTACCTCCATTGCCCACCCTTACCACTCTTCCACCTATGAGCCAATACATAGAAGTTAAGGGCTTCAAAAATAAACAAACAAACAAAAAAACAAACAAATATATAAGATAGCTGGATTTTTTTTTCTCCCTTACCTCATCCCATTTTAAATAATACATAGAGTAATGCAGTAAGATAATAATTATGTTCTGGGACCTCATTTCCCATATTTAGTAATTTAAGGAACTAATTATATAAATAGTTATGTGCATTTCAGGGAACAAAACTACGAGAGTTTGATTTTTAGAAATTCATAAATATATAAAATGGTTGGCCAGTTAAAAATCTTTAGATGATAATATCATTATTCTTAGTCTCCTCTGAGCCACTTATCTGCCTCCAGAGTGCATAATAACAGAAATCAAAAGTCATCTCTATTTGACTTTGTATTTACTTGTTTTTTTGGAAATAGAATAATAGTTATTATTGAACTAATATTAAACTTAGTTTGAATTATCTAACCACAAACTAATTGCAGATGTGAATTTTGATATTTCAAGGGATATTAAGTATCCTACCTTAAATTTTCCATAGATAAATTAATTATTGTTTTATGCCCTCACTGATAATTGAGATATGACAATATTTGACTTTCTTTATCAAGAATTTATTATACATTTATTTTTTATTTAGTAAACATATAATTTAGTAATAAACATATAATTTAGTAAACATATAAATTTTCTCAGTTTTTCAGCCCTAAAATTCTTAGTTACTGAGAAAATACCAGCCTGCATTATTACAAAGAATTTCCTCACCTGGAAGTTATTCATGGTTTTGAAATTATAGGGATAAAGTATGTGTGTATTTTAAGTTAAGGTCCAATTTACTAGTGAAATGACTGAAGGTTAAAGTACATGTTGGTATAGTGTTTGTTAAAAATCTAGATCTTTACTATGTGACTTTAAAACACATTTGATATACTTTAATATTGTGAAATTCAAAGTGGCATCATTAATCAACAAATTTTTATGCTGGTGTTCAAGACATTCATGCTGCTAAGAAAATCCTCAGAAACAAAATGTATCAATAGTTACATGAACATTTTAGAAAACCCATAAAATGGAATTTAGAATTATATTTCCTTCATTGTCTCATAAGGTCTATTTTTGTCAACTTACATATGAAAACAGTTACTCATATAAATTCTAAATGATTTAATTATATTCCTTAATTTCACATTTACAAATTAATAGTTGCCCAAATATGTCATACTATGAAGTTGATAAGTTCAGTATCTGAAATGTTAATATGTTTAACACATTTCTATTTAGTTTTATTTGTTGAAGTATGCATCTTTTTTTTTTCTGAAGTTGCTTTTATATCCTGAAACATATCCTTTATTTCATGGTTAGCAATAATATAAATTAGTAAATCTTATTAAGAAAATTGGCTCTCCTTACCTTTAAGATAAAAAAAATTTTAATCATATTAAAATGAAACAAACCCCTAATTTTTTAACATATGTAAATACAAACATTAATATATACTAGTAATTTAGATATCATTGTGAAAAGAAATATAGCAAGAAATTCATGCAAATTATGCACCATCTTCTGTAATACTCTATAGACTCATTGAGTGGTTAAACAGAAAATACCTTGCTTGTAAATTAAGTTTCTCAGGTGTGATCAGTATCATAAATTCATATTTTTTCTAGGATCACCTTTTAAGAACCATTTTAGTTAACTTGTCAAGTGAAAACATATCCTCTGTTGCTAGAAGCAACCTAATATGGTAGAAACAGAGGGTATAGGAAAGCATATCTAGAGAGTTGAAAGGAAGTGGATTAAAAGTGTCTGATAATATGTCACTTAATATGTCTAAAGCACAATTTTTGGATCTGTAAAATAGGAATAATAATGCCTATTATACTGCTTTGCAGGATCACAAATGAGGTGTAGAGTATATAAAGCTTTATCCAATATTAAATTATAATGTATTAATAATACTAATAAAATGGGTTTCCTCATCTTTAAAATGTAAAAATTATATTTTTTACTACTTAGCTCCCTGTTTTGTGAAGGAAGTTTTTTGCAAATATAAAGTCCTAGAGAAATGTGTACAGTTTTTGTTAGTTTAGCTTCTTTAAGTGTTCCTTTTGCACTCTCCCAAATATCTAACACATCTTTGCCTTTTTAATTATGCAGTGTCTGAAAGAAAATTTAAAAATAAAAATAGCAAAGTAAAAAGAATTCCCATTATAGAAGTTGTATACATTTATGCTGGCTTTATGCGTGCTTATTCATGTATATATTGTAATTATATGAATTATATTACTCTTTAATAGATATTCATAGAAAATAAAATATTTTATCTCTGGGCTAAAGTATCAGACAATAGTAGCCATTATTGAGGAAAGAACCTTTCTGAATAATTTCTACTTGTATATTTTAGCATAGTATGGATTTCAGTGTGGATAATCACACATAAATATTAAAATATTTATTTTCTTTTAAAAAACCAATTTCTTCATGAGGAAAATGTAAGTTTAGATTTATGAATACAAATCTACCTCTTATTTTTGGGAGGTATCGTCTATTACAATTATATACTTTTCAAAGTAAAGAAAATTAAATTTTGTCAGAGGAAAGCTTTATGTTAAATATTGCTACTGCCATTTCCAAGAAACAGGCATTTCCACAAGTAAAGTTTATCTTATTTGGAATCATATGTTGTCTCTTTTAAATGTTATCTGTAGGAAACAGTTATAAGAAAATATGCAGAGAAATTGTGAATTAGAAATAAATGAAATAAGTATTTTCATCAAATTATATGTGCTCACAATTGTTCTTTATAAGTCATTTTGTTGAAAAAAAATCCATTAATTTGCAGTGTTACAAATTCATAAAATGAACATGTCTCTTTTTCCCTCTTCAGGAAAATGAGTTGAATGATATGCTAAAATCACTGTACAGCCAACCTGTACCAAAGGCAAATACTCCTGTTAGTCTGAATGTGGTAAGTATTATTGTAATTTTATAATTCTTATAACTCATTATAACTTCTTTCTTTCCAACTCTTCCTAAGTCTCACTACTCTTAAGGCTACATTTCTAGTCACTGTGCCCCTCCCTACTTTCCCAGGAATAGCTTCATTATTGCCTTTAGAATAAAATGCAAAGACCTCTGTTTTACATTGAAGAGCTCTTTATAATTCTGTTCTGACTGAGAGCATGTTACTTCCCATCACACACTCTAAGCAGTAGCCAAATTGGCCAACATAATGTTTACAGAACATTTTATTACCTGCTTTTGTGCTTTTTCAAAGGCTTGCACTCTTTCCCCTC
Source organism: Gracilinanus agilis (assembly GCF_016433145.1). Taxonomy (NCBI): domain Eukaryota; kingdom Metazoa; phylum Chordata; class Mammalia; order Didelphimorphia; family Didelphidae; genus Gracilinanus; species Gracilinanus agilis. The sequence goes on along the minus strand of NC_058133.1, from coordinate 98,398,759 downwards.
CTCCCCTTTCTGGAATCCTCTTTTCTTTTCCCTCTTCATTTCATGGTACCTCTGACACTTTTCAAGACACAGTTCAAGTTCTCTCTAGCTTTCAAGATACTCTTTTCCTAATTTCCTTGGGGACTTTCATTCCTGTCCAATCATTGTATATATTATTTATTTACTTATCTATTAAAATATTGTATGGGGTCAGCTAGTTGGCAAAGTGGATAGAGCACCAGGCCTGGCTCTATTTGAAAAGCTCATCTGAGTCTGAAAAGCTCATCTGAGTTCAAATCTGGCCTGTGTAACCCTGAGTAAGTCACTTGATGCTGTTTGCCTCAGAGGTTTCTTTATCTGTAAAATGAGACTTAGAAGGAAAAGGTAAACCTTTCCAGTATCTTTGACAGGAAAATCCCAAATGGGGTCATGTAGAGTCAGATATGACTGAATAGTAAAAGAAAAAAAAATGTATCCTGGAAGGAGAATGCAAATCATAACCCTGCTGTGCAGCATAACTTTTTTTTTTACTTTCATGTTTTCTCATAAATTTTCTATAAAGAATCTCCAAGTTTTCTGGAGGTATATCTCTAATTTTTCAAAATATCTTTGAGGTATTAGCATATGCCTTAAACTTCTTATAAGTTATCTCTCTTTTTCTACCTTACTTGTTCACTCTTTATCCTTTCATATATGTCCCTTATTTTTTGTTTTACTACATTTCTTTTATATATTATTATTATTATTGATAACATACTATATCCTATTTATATCTCCCATGTATTTTTATGTTCCTCTTTGGGTTCTTTATGATTTCAAATCTTTCAAAATAATTGTATTTTATGAATTATAACTATACTTTTTAGAAGTACACTGATCAATTCAATCAGTTACTTATATAATTGTATACTATATAGCATGGGAAATATATTTTTAATTGTTTTTCCAATTGATGATTTTTCAGAGTTTTTGCAGAGTCCTAAAACTTCTTGCTTTCAATGCAATGTCATCTGAGAATAAAGAGCATTTGAAGAATTTTGATTCCATTAGATATCAGGACATCTTTAATGATACTAAACATGTTAGGTGAACAACTTTGTAGTTAATGTCAATATTCATTGGATCATCATATAATTATTTGATATTCTATTTGCTTTAAAGTCTTAAATGATTTCAGCGTATGCATGAGAGATACTTTAAGGTTAAATTTTGTGTGAATAAAATACATTCTTAAGTTCACCAGGCTATTAACTTGATTTCTTCTTTTTTATGTGTTTATTCAGGTCCCAAAACTTACTGACTTCTTCTTAGGGACTTTAGCAATTGAGTTTTATTACTCTAGATTATATTATGTTAAGTATAGAATCAATCAATCAGCAAGCATTTATTAAATAATATGTTATAGGCACTGCTAGGAGGTGGAGATAAGAATTAAAAAAATGAAATAATCTCCATTCTTAAGGAGATTATATTCTATAATGAGAGACAGTACATAGGTGAATTTATAAATAGTAAATATACACATAATAAATTTAGGAGTAATATAAGAAAGTAAAGGAGATTACATTTCAACCTACAGGCATTAAGTAGCCCCTGGAATTTATTGAGTAGGAATGACATGGTCAGATTTATGCTTAAAATTTGTTGGCTATGTGGCAGAATTCATTGAAGAGAGGAAAGCCTTGAGGCAAGAAGTCCTATTTTAAAATAATCATTGTAATCTAGACAAAAAGGTGATGAAGGTTTACCTGTTATGTGCTAACTTTTTGAGTTGAAAAAATAGATTAGATGGGAAAGGTGTTGTAGAGATTGAAATGTTAAAAACCAGTAACTAGTTAGATATGTGGTGTGAGGTTAATACCATATTTCTGTACCTTGAAACCTGGAAGAATATTGTTAGTTTTTAAAAATTAATTTAGAATATTTTCCATGGTGACATGATTCATGTTCTTTCCCTCTGTTCCTCCCTCCCTGCTCCCGTAGCCAACAACAAGCAATTCCACTGGATTTTTCATGTATCTTTGTCCAAAGCTATTTCTATATCATTACTATTTGCAATAGAGTGAACATTTAAAGTTAACATCCCCAATCATATCCCCATTGAACTATGTGATCAATCATGTTTTTCTTCTGCGTTTCTACTCCCACAGTTTTTTTTTTGTTTTTTTTGGATGAGGATAGTGTTCCTTCTCATAAGTACCTCAGGATTGTTCTGGATTGCATTGATTCTGCATTATAGAAGAATATTGTTGCTTTCAATAAAAAATAGGTTGTGGTAGCAAAAGTTTGGAAAGTGAGGGGTTGTCTATCAATTGGGGAATGGCTGTATAAGCCATGGTATATGATAGTTATGAAATAATATTTTACTATAAAAATGTGGACCAAGATAATTTCAGTAAATCTAGAAAGATTTACATGTACTGATGCAAAGTGAAATGAGCAGAACCCAAGGAACATTATATATTGTGACAGCAGTATTTTTTGATGAACAACAGTGAATGACCTAGTTATTCTCAGCAATGCAGTGATCCAAGACAATCCCAGAGACTCCTGATGAAAAATGTCATCTGCCCTCCTAGAAATAACTAATAGTTTCAATGCACACTGAAAAAGACTATCATTTTTTCTTTTTTTTTAAAGTTTGAGATTTCCACAAAATGACCAGTATGAAAAATGTTTTACATGATTAGACATGCAAAATCTATATCAGATTGCTTATTATCTCATGAAGGCAGAAGGGATGGAAGGGAGTGAGTAAGGGACAGAAGAAGGGAGAGAATTTTGAATTCAAAACTTATAAAAATTGAATATTAAAAATTGTTTTATATGTAATAGGGGAAAATAATTTTTAAAAGAGTAAATATATAGTTAAATTATGAAGAATTCATTAAACATTATGTGTATGCAATAAAAAAAATTGGGACATTTGGTTAAAGACGGAGTCAAAATGTGGTAATTCCATTAGCCTTGCTGTTGAGGATAGGACACTAAAAATGCCAGCAAACCTTTTCCTTTTCATGTTTCTATTTTTTCTCATCACTTTTTCTAAAAATATTCTTAATATAATCAAGCTTTAATTGATTTAAATGCCTGCATATTTTAAAACTATGAAAAAGCTTTGTAATTAACATGAATTTAATAATGAAAGTTAGATTTACTTTGGTTTATAAAATAGTTAGCATTTTATGTGAGCCAAATTTCGATAAATGTGACATATGTGAGCTAGTTTAGGGCTCTAACGTAACACAACATAGCTTGCACTTTATTTTCGTTGCCTGTGGATGTAATATGCTTCTATGTATCATAATACTAGTAGTTGTGCTAATTGTTTTAAAGAGAGCCCATGTCAAACTGGATAAAATGAAGAATTCTTCATATTGAAACACTGCCAGCCCAAAAAATAAGAGGCTTATTACATCATGATTTCCAAAGGATTACTTTTTAAAATTAAGAAAAACTATAAAAATTCAACTGGTTGGAACGAATGATCAAGGATATCCAGGGAAATCAATGAAAAAATTTATGACTGAAGACATCTTATCAATACTGGATCTCAAGCTATACTAGAAAGTGGAAATCATGAAAACAATCTCGTATTAGATAAGAAATAGAATGGTTGACCATTCTTTTTTTTTTTACTTGACAAAACATTTATTGAACATGGAATTAATAAATATATGAAACTGAAAACCTTTTTTAAGATATTCAGTTTCTCAAGTTCAGAACATTTATTTAACAAGGACATATCACAAACTGTTAAACATTTTAACAAATTATGACTTATGACCAAATGCATTGTACACAAATATATATCATTTTTCTTTAAATCTTGCCATTTTTCTATTAAAAAATTTAAATCTTATCCAATTACACAAGGTAGTTTTACATACTCTTTGGTCTTAATGTAAATGACTGTTCATTATGTTACAGGGGCTTGATTGGTTACATTTTGAAAAATGAATGAAACATTTTCTTTAATTCTTTCAAGAAAGGGATCCTTAAGATTCTGATGTTTCCCAGAGAAATGTTTCCATTGTTTCAATTGTGACATGGAAAGAGGCCTTTTGGGGTCCAGCTTCTGGTGATTTAGGCCAAGCTGACAACTTCTGTATGTAGAGAGTTCTTCCAAAGACTCAACCTTGATGTTCTTTCCTTCCCATACATTCACAATCTAGGAGATCATGAGTCATGCAGTTAGGTATACAATATATAAAAGCAAATGGGCACTGCAACCTAGTGTTTGATATAACCCAAAATTCTACTTCCTGGGGCAAGAACTTAGTATTTGACAAAACAAACAAAAACAAAAACAAAAACCAACAACAAAAAAAACTGAGAATACTGGAAAGTATTCTGGCTAAAACTAGGTACAGATGAACATTTCACACTCTGTACTAAGATTAAACTCAAAATAGGTATATGGTTTAAGATTTAAATATTTTATTTTTTTAGAAAATTTTTCCATGGTTACATGATTCTTGCTTTTACTTTCCCCTTCACCTACCCCCTTACCCCATATCCAACACACATTTCCACTGGTTATAACATGTGTGATCAATCAAGACTTATTTACATATTATTGATAGTTGCATTGGTGTGGTCTTTTCCGGTCTTCATCCCCAACCATGTCCGCATCAACCCATGTGTTTAAGCAGTTTTTCTTCTGTGTTTCCACTTCTGCAATTCTTCCTCTGAATGTGGGTGGCATTCTTTACCATAAGTCCATCAGAATTTTCCTGGATCGTTGCAGTGCTGCCAGTACAGACGTCCATTACATTCGATTTTACCACAGTGTATCAGTCTCTGTGTACAATGTTCTTCTGGCTCTTCTCCTTTCATTCTGCATCAATTCCTGGAGGTCTTTCCAGTTCACATGGAATTCCTCCAGTTTATTATTCCTTTGAGCACAATAGTATTCCATCACCAGCATATACCACAATTAGTTCAGCCATTCCCTAATTGAAGGGCATATACTCGTTTTCCAGTTTTTTGCCACCACAAAAAGTGTGGCTATAAATATTTTGTACAAATCTTTTTATCTATGATCTCTTTGGGGTACAAACCCAACAATGGTATGGCTGGATCAAAGGGCAGGCATTCTTTTAGAGCTCTTTGGGCATAGTTCCAAATTGTTCTCCAGAATGGTTGGATCAGTTCACAACTCCACCAGCAATGCATTAATATCCCAATTTTGCCACATACCCTCCAGCATTCATTACTCTCCCCTGCTATCATTTTAGCCAATCTGCTAGGTGTGAGTTGGTACCTCAGAGTTCTTTTGATTTGCATTTCTCTAATTATTAGAGATTTTGAACACTTTCTCATGTGCTGATTGATAGTTTTGATTTCTTTATCTGAAAATTGTCTGTTCATGTCTTTTGCCCATTTATCAATTGGGCAATGGCTTGATTTTTTATACAATTGATTTAGCTCCTTGTATATTTGAGTAATTAGACCTTTGTTAGAGTTTCTTGTTGTAAAGATTTTTTCCCGGTTTGTTGTTTCACTTCTGATTTTATTTGCATTGTTTTTGTTTGGACAAAAACTTTTTAATTTAATATAATTAAAATTATTTACTTTACATTTTATAATTTTTTCTAAACCCTTACTTGGTTTTAAAATTTTCTCTTTCCCATAGATCTGACAAGTACACTGTTTTGTGTTTACTTAATTTACTTATAGTTTCCTTCATTATATACAAGTCATTCACCCATTCTGAATTTATCTTGGTATAGAATGTGAGATGTTGATCTAAACCTAATCTCTCCCATATTGTTTCCAATTTTTCCAGTAGTTTTTGTCAAATAGTGGGTTTTTGTCCCAAAAGCTGGCCTCTTTGGGTTTGTAAGACTGTCTTGTTGAGGTCACTTACCCCAAGTCTATTCCACTGATCCTCCCTTCTATCTCTTAGCCAGTACCATATCGTTTGGATGACTGTTGCTTTATAATATAGTTTAATATCTGGTACTGTTAGGCCACCTTCCTTCCCTTTGTTTTTCATTATTTCCCTTGATATTCTTGATCTTTTGTTCTTCCAAATGAACTTTGTTATAGTTTTTTCTAATTTGGGGAAAAAAAAGGTTTTTGGTAGTTTGATAGGTATGGCACTAAATAGGTAAATTAATTTGGGTAGAATGGTCATTTTTATTATGGTAGCTCATCCTACCCATGAGCAATCAATGTTTTTCCAATTGTTTAGATCTAGTTTTAATTATTTGGAAAGTGTTTTGTAGTGATGTTCTTATAATTCCTATGTTTGTTTTGGTGGATAGATTCCTAAGTATTTTATATTGTCTAGGGTGATTTTAAATGGTGTTTCTCTTTCTATCTCTTGCTGCTGTGATTTGTTGGAAATGTATAGAGATACTGATGATTTATTTGCATTTATTTTGTATGCTACAACTTTGCTAAAGTTGTTGATTATTTCTACAAGCGTCTTAGTTGATTCTCTAGGATTTTTTAAGTAGACCATCATATCATCTGCAAAGAGTGATAGCTTAGTCTCCTCATTGCCTATTTTAATACCTTCAATTTCTTTTTCTTCTCTAATTGCTTCTGCTTGTGTTTCTAGTACAATTTTAAATAATAGAGGTGATAGTGGGCATCCTAGTTTCACGACTGATCTTATTAGGAAGGCTTCTAATTTATCCCCATTATATATGATGCTTGTTGATGGTTTTAGATATATACTGTTTATTATTTTTAGGAAAGGTCTTTCTATTCCTATACTTTCTAGTGTTTTCAATAGGAATGGATGTTGTATTTTGTCAAAGGCTTTTTCAGCATCTATTGAGATAATCATGTGGTTTTGGTGATTTGCTTGTTGATATGGTTAATTATGTGAATGGTTTTCCTTATATTGAACCATCCTTGCATTTCTTGTATGAATCCCACCTGATCATAGCAGAAAACCCTCGTGATCACTTGCTGGAGTCTTTTTGCTATAGTATTCTCTTTTAAGATTTTTGCATCTATGTTCATTAGATTATGTTCGTATGTCTCATCATTGTCATTCTCTTCAATGAAATTGTTGATTGTTTCTATGATTTATTCTTTAACTGGTTTTGGAGAATCATATTATTTAATTTCAAATTGGTTTTTGATTTGCCTATCCAGGTGCCCTTACTAATTATTATTTTTATTGCATTATGATCTGAGGTTACATTTATTATTTCTGCCCTTTTGCATTTGTTTGCAATGTTTCTGTGCCCTATTACATGGTCAATCTTTGTGAATGTACCATGTGCAGCTGAAAAGAAGGTGTATTCCTTTTTGTCCCTATTTATTTTTCTCCACATATCTATTATATCTAATTTTTATATGATTTCATTCACCTCTTATCTCTTTCTTGTTTATTTTTTGGTTTGATTTATCTAGATCTGAAAGAGGGCTATTTAGATCTCCTACTAGTATGGTTTCACTATCTATTTCCTTCTTGAGCTCTGCCAGTTTCTCCTTTAGGAATTTAGAAGCTATGCCATTTGGTGCATACATATTGAGTACTGTTATTTCCTCATTGTCTATACTGCCTTTTATCAGGATGTAATTACCTTCCCTGTCTCTTTCAATCATATTTATTTTTACTTTGGGTTTGTAAGAAATCATGATAGCCACTCCTGCCATTTGAAGCCCAAAAGATTTTGCTGAACCCCTTTACCTTATACCTGTGTATATCCAACCCCCTCATATGTGTTTCTTGTAGACAATATATGGTAGGATTTTGGTTTCTAATCCACTCTGCTATTTGCTTCTGTTTTATGTGTGAGTTCATTCCATTCATATTCAGAGTTATAATTATCAATTGTGTATTTGCTGACATTTTGGTATCCTTTCCTAGTTCTATACCTTCTTCTTATGCTATTTCCTTTTAAACCAGTTTTTTTGTTTTAGACCAGTCCCCCTTGTCCCCTCCCTTATTATTCCCATCTTTTTATTTTTTAAGGCCTAATGAATTGCCACCCCACTCTCCTCCTTTCCCTTTTTTGACCTCCCCACTTCCCTGCTCCCCTTGGTTTATCCCTTATGACTTTCTCAATAGGGTTAGATAGAATTCTGTATCCCAATGGATATAGCTACTCTTCCCCCTCAGGGTTAATTCCGCTGAGAGTAAGGTTTAAATATTACCTCTTAATGCTCTCTTCCTCTCCTTCTTATAATAGTATTCATCTCCTCCCCTTCCCATGCCCTCTTTTTGTGATATAGAATATCCTATTTTTCTTATTCATTCAAGTTTCTCTTCGTGTCATCTACTATTCACCCCTCTTTCCCCTCCCCTGTATCATCTTAGACCATTAATGCTCCAACCTCTCCCTACGAATTATTCTTCTAATTACTGTAATAATGATTATTTTTTTGAAGATCATACCTAACATTTCTCCATATAGGAGTACAAATAATTAGGTCTTATTGAAGCCCTTAAAGGGGCAAAATTAAAAATGATGAGTTTTCTTTCTTTCCCCTCTGTTTCTTCTTTATCTTTTCATGTTTCTCTTGGTTTCTGTGGTTGGATATCAAACTTTCCATTTAGTCGTGGTCTTTTCTATGCAAATACTTTGAAATCTTCTCTCTTGTTGAATGCCCATACTTTCCCCTGAAAGTATATAGTCACTTTTGATGGGTAGGTGATCCTTGATTGTATACCCAGTTCTTTTGCTTTTTTGAATATCATATTCCAAACCTTGTGGCCTTGTAGTGTGAAGCCTGCCAGATCCTGTGTAATCCTGAGTGGTATTCCTTGATATCTGAATTGTCTCTGGCTTCTTATAAAATTTTTTCTTTTACTTGGAAGCTCTTGAATTTGGCTATTATATTCCTGGGGGTTGTCTTTTTCAGGGTTTAGTGTAGGGGCTAATCTATGGATCCTTTGAATGTCTATATTGCCCTCTTGTAGAACTTCAGGGCAGTTTTGCTGAATAATTTCTTTCAGTATGGAGTCCAAATTTCTATTAATTTCTGCTTTTTCAGGAAGACCAATGATTCTCAAATTGTCTCTTTTAGACTTGTTTTCTTGACCTTTCAATTTCTCAGTGAGATATTTTGTGTTTCCTTATATTTTATCAGTCTTTAGACTTTGCTTTATTTTTTCTTGCTGTCTTGAGAGATCATTGGCTTCTACTTGCCCAATTCTGGTCTTTAGAGACTGGTTTTCTGTTATAATCTTATGATTTTCCTTTTCGGTTTGGTCTATCCTGTTTTCCAGCTGTGTAATTTTCGTTTCCAATTGTGAGTTTCTGTCTTTTAACCTGCTAATTTCCTTTTGAGTTATTTCCTACTTCTCTTGCAAAATCTCTTTCATCTTTCTCATGATCGCAGATTTGAACTCTTTAAGAACTTGTGACCAATTTTCATTTTTTTGGGAATTGTTGGATATGATTACTTGTTTTTTCCTCCCTGCTGTTTGCTTATGTTGTCTGGATTTTTTCTGTGTAAAAGCTGTCAAATGTTAAAGATTTCCTCTTGATCTTTCTCTTCTGGGGTTCTTGTGACTGGCTTGCCATCTTTAGCTCTCAGCTTTATCCTCATGTCCAGGGTCTGTCTCTGCTCTTTAGGCTCCTGAAGTCTCAGGTCTAGTTGTTCTCAGGGTCAAGCCTCCTGGTGGTCCCCTTGCTTGTTCCTCTGCCCAAAGCTCATTTAACAGTCTCAGGGTGCTGCTTCCACAGTCATGCACCCCTCTACACTGGGTCCCCACACAAGTTCTGTGTCTGCTTCTGTGCCTGGGTCCGCTCCTGAGCTCAAGGTCTGTGTTCAAAGTCTGGTTCTTTAGCCTCTTGGGGTCTTAAGTATTGCTGCTCTCAGGTGCAGGCCCTGGTGATCCCAGATAGCTGGCAAGGACTTAATGGATACCCCAGACTTCCTCTAACTCTTATGAGCTGGCTTTGGCCCTTCAAAGCTGCGTCCTGTTGTGGGGTCTCTTCTTTAGTCTGGATTTGTTTTTATGTCCTCTTGAAGAGTCCTATATGTGTGGTTCAGTAGAAGTTAAGCAGCTACTTTTTTTGTGCCGCCATCTTAACTCAGAAATCCCCAGTATATGATTTAAAATTGCCTATCATATATATGAATAGGGGAAGAATTAATAACTAAATGAGAGAGAGGATCATGTGAGAAAAATGCTTAACTTAAAAGTATTAAATTTTAAAAGTTTTGTACATTATACATTAAAATTTTTAAATCTGAAGATATTTATTTAATTCATTTAGAATATTTCCATGATTACATGCTTCATTTTCTTTCCCTCTTCTCCTCCTACCCCCTCCCACAGTCAACAAGCAATTCCCCTGGGTTTTACATGTCATCATTCGTTAAATTTTAAAAGTTTTATCAAAACAGAAGAGACATCCAAAATTAGAAGAGAAACTGGAAATGGGAAAAAAATTATAGCAAATTTTTCTGATTAAATTCCCATTTTTCAAGTGTATGAGAGCTGAGCCAGATTTAGAAAAATAAGATCAGTGTCTTAATTGATTATGAAAATGCAAATTGATATAAACAAATTACCATAATATACCCATCAGATTGTCTAAGATGATAAAAAAGGAAAATGATAAATAATGGAGGGGATTTGTACTTAGATACACTAATGCATTATCAGATCTGTTTACCAGTTTAACCACTTTGAAAGTATACCCAAAGATTATAAGTCTCTGTATATACTGTAACATACATTACTACTACTTGTTCTGTATCTCAATGAGATCAAAGTAAAAAGAAATTGACTCATAAGTATAAATATTTATAGCAGTTTGTTTTTTTTGTGGTGACAAAGAGGAGACTGATGAGAAGGCCATCTGTTAAAGAATTACTGAACAAGTTAAGGTATATGAAGTCATTGAATAGTATTGTGCTGCATGAAATGATAAAGAGTGTGGTTTCAGAAAAACCTGAGAAAATGTATATGAACTGATACAAAGTAAAGTGAGTAGAACTAGGAGTATAGGGAAGAAATGGCAATATTGTAATAATAATCAACTGTGAATTTGCAACTCTGATCAATGATCCATGACAGTTTTCTTATTAAAAAATTGCAGGCAGCTGGGTGACTCAGTGGATTAAGAGCCAGACCTAGAGATGGTAGGCCTTAGGTTCAAATATGGCCTCAGATACTTCCTAGCTGTGTAACCCTAGGCATTGCCTAACACTTACCAATTTTCCTTTTTGTAACTACATTATTTTCTAATAAACTTAAATCAGAAATATACTTTTATATGTTAATAAAATGTCTATTTTAAAAGTTTTCATTGCATTCTTTCATTGATATGAAACCAATTACCATTTTTTTCATAGTACTGTAATTTCAAATGTATAAAATCAAATATTCTGACCACTTCATACTAATTGAAATTTAGCTATGCATTTGGGGTAACTGAATCTATTTCCCTACTATTTTGGACTGTGGATCACAAACTAGTATAGGAAATCAGCTTTTAGCTAAGTATTTATTGGCCCATATATCTCTGAAAGGAAGTTTTTATCACAGAATATATAGCCAGAACTCCTTCTAAAAGAAATTTAAGGCTACATATTCAGTAACATATGTTTTCTTTCTGCCTTCTATCTCTATCACATTTGTATATTGTATTCCCCCTATTCTTTTTCCAAATTCCCTAGCTAATGTCTCTGCATGTCTTCCTTTTGTTTTTTGTCTATCCTCATCATAATATCAATGACATAATTAAAAATTTGTGGAGTTGATTGTCTTGTTATTCTGACAATAGCCTTATTATATTTGCCCTTTTTGCTTACTTTCATTTCCTGATAAGTCACTTAATTGGTCACTGCTGCTTTGTCCTTCCTTGAGGATGGTCTTCCTCCTACTGATATTTGATGGTTCTGTGGTGAAGCTGTTTCATAGGTAGTTATTTCTTTGACCTGTAGTTCTTAATATAAGTTACTTATAAAAATAACCCCAGACAGTTCTAAAGATAAAGTAGGGTCAAAGAGGTTAATTACTTTATTAGAATAAAATTTTATTAAGGTTTTTTGTTTTTATATGACCTATATCTCTTGATCTATCCTTCCCCTGTCTTCCCCCAAGAAAGTTTTATAATTAAGAATTAGAGTGGCTGGCATAGGAGGAGAAGAACCAAGACTAATCTTGAAATATAATAGAGGCCAATCCTTGGACCTTGTTCAGCTATGTAAAATGTGTCCTGTGATTTGGGGTTGAAATACAACATTTCTACAAATACTGCCCCAGTTAAACCACTTATTAACACTTTCTCCTTTATCCATGAACCTCAGGCTTGATTATATCACTTCTCCTCCATACCAGTGAACTCTTTTGGCATTTCAAGTTTTTTATGACCTAGTCCTCTGGTCTCCACATCCTTAGCCATACTTCTTGCCATTTTAGGTGTTTGATATTTCATCTCTTATCCATATGATTTTGCACTGATTATCCCTTTTGCCTACCTGGAATGTACTCCATTCTTATTTCTGCCTCTTGGGGTCTGTGTGTGTGTGTGTGTGTGTGTGTGTGTGTGTTTGAGTGGGTATCCTTATCTATGAAAATATAGTCTCCTTGTGGGAAGGGAATGTAGCAGAAAGCCTGACACATAGTAGGTGCTTAATAAATGATTGATTGATTATTTCACCCACCAATCTCATCCTTTTCCAGTCTGTAAATTTTTACCCACCAATCTCATCATTTTCTAGTCTGTAAGTTAGTTTTCTTAAAAATTCATCTTTTATTTTATCATTGCCTTGCTTAGTTTTCCACTATCCTTCTTCCTACATAATTTCCTATGAGTTCTCTATGTGAAACCTATTATTCTAGTAAACCTTTTTTTATTCTGTGAAGAAATGTCATTGTGTCAACTTACATACTTTTAATCATGCAGTTTTCCAGTTTGCTTTTCCCCCTTTTCCTTTTCATCTGAGCTAACAACTAGTGTTCTTCCAAGTTTCACCTTCCCTTTGTAACCTTTCTTGATTCATGCTGAAGTGATCTTTCTCTTCTCTCAACATCAATAATATATATTATTTGTATTCTCATTTGGCATTTATAACTTTTTTGAATCTTAGACTTGGAGGGGTAAATAGTGGTATTTCTTAGTTAGTTTCCTATCTAAAACAAATTCCTTCTTCAGTTTAGTGTCATCAGTTTCTGCTTGAATATCTTCCTTAGCTGAGTCCCTGGCCTTATTAAGCAACAAATTCCATTTTTTATACTACATTCTTTGAATAACTTATCTTTACATTACCTACATTTCACAATGTATCTCTTTTCTATCACCCTCTCAGAAATCCATCCCTTATGGAGATAGTGGTTAGACCTGTGATTTCAGTGGTGTAGGGAACTCCCAAGTGAGGAAATTCCCTCTCAATGCAGTTAGGTACTTCTTTGCAATTTGTAGTCTTAAGAGAGTTTCCTAGAGCACTAAGATGTTAATCTCAGGGTCACACTGTCAGTATATATCAGAAATAAGATTTGAGCCTAGGTCTTCCTGACTCAGATATCAGCTTTCCTATGTCATGTTACCTCCATCTGCCTACCTCCTTAGAAGATGCTGTGTGCTTGAATACATAAATCACTTGACCTAGAATCAAGAAGTCTTGAGTTTGCATTCTGACTTAGATACTTAGTAGTTGTATGACTTTGACCAAGTTAAGGGTTTGCCCATCAGTAAAATGGGGGTAATACAATAGTATGCATCTCCCAGGGTTGTTTAGAGAATAAAATGAGATTATGAGTGGTATATAAATGCTAGCTGCTATTGTTATCTCATTTATTCCTTTTTACAAAGAAGGAAAAAGAGGGTGAGAGAGAGGAAGTTGTTTAGTAATATATACGTAGGAAGACTTACATATTAATATTAGTGTTTCAAACCCACAATCATCTATTTCTGTAAAGAATTGGGAAGAGTTATCTTCTTATAATAGAACTCTTCTTTAGAGTCAGAGTTAGTCATAAAAAATTTCCTAGTCCCTGTCCCTTCTTCTCCCTTCTCTTTCCCCCTCCCTCCATCCTTCCCTCCCTTCCTTCCTTCTTTTCTTCCTTCCTTCCTCTCTGTAGACACTATGTATATTTCTTTTTTGGTTCTGCTTACTTTGTATACATATTTAGAAAAATTCTCATGCTTCATTATATGTACCATGTTCATTGTTTCTTAAAGCACTATAATATTCTACCTCATTTCTGTATCATAATAATGTTCAGCCATTTCCCAGTATATAGGCATTTACTTTGTTTTCTGTGACTGTATTCAAAGTGCTACTATAAATAACTTGGTATATAGTTTTCAGTATCTTTTGACCTCCTTCATGTATCACACTGACAGCAGAATTTCCAAGACAAAGGCTTAGGTTACTATAGTCATTTTGTCAACTGATTCCAAATTGTTTCCAGAAATCCATTTTAGATAGATAATATTAAACAGTTATTCCCCATGTCAATTCCCCAAACTGCCTTCTAGGAAATTTTATCACTCCATCCTTTGGGGCTAACTGGAATAAGTCTAATACCTCTTCTATATGATAACCCTTTAAATATTTGAAAACAGCTAGCATATATTTCTTTTTTTTCCCTCTTTTCCCTTAGTCTTCACCATGCCAAACTTTACTAGATATTTCAGCCAGTTGCTTTATGATTAGGTTTCTTCATCTGTCATGGTTTCCTTCCTTTGGTCACATAGTTTTTTGCTGTCCCTCTTAAAATGTGGTGTCCAGATTGGAATGTAGAATTATAGTTCTGATTTATCTGACTAGTGAAGAGTACTAAGAATTTCCCTTGATCTGGGCTTTAGCCAGTGTAGCCCAGAATTATATACACTTTTCTTGTACTTACCTCAAGTTTTGGCTTATTCTCCTTACCATCTAAAACCCTCAGGCTTTGTTTCCTAGCATGTGAATTGTCGTTATTCAAGATATTATCACTATTTCTGGATTTTAAATTTATTCATGTAAAATTTCATTTTGCTAAACTTGGCCCTTTATTCTAGCCTATTTATTTCTTTTTCAAAATCTTTATTCTGTCATCCATTTAATTTATTATATCTTCCAGTTTTCAGACAAATTAATAAATATTTTTTTTGAGCTGAAAACTGACTTTATTCATGGGTAAATAGAATCAGTGGTCCATCACTGTTGCCCCTTTCTGGATTTCACAGTTGTTTTTATAGGTCTTTGACAGTTGATACAAATCATTGAATAACAAAACCTGCATACTCAAAATATGTTAGCTATAGTTAATAAATTCTAGTATAAGATTCAAATACTTTATTGATCCTGTCAGTACTATATTCAGACAATATTTTAGGAAAATACATATTGATATTATATCAGATAATAACTCACAAGAAGAAACTTGAAGATACACAGAGTTGTCTCTTTGAGTCATAAAAACTGAGGACCCTACTATTGACATACATTCCTAGAAAAGCAAATACTCATCCTACTTTTACAACTGATTCTGTGATTGCTTATGTTATCTTTTTCAGAATCAGGAGATAGTAAAGATGTGTCCTTAGCATAAGAAGCTCTTAAGCTTACTCATCAGTTAATAAACAACAGGAACTAGCTTTTCTAACTTTTTAGTTACATATACTACTTAAAGGATTATGTAAAATGAATTAGTTTCATACTAAATGATAAAAAAATTAAATAAAGTAATACAAGTGAAGCTCTTTACTATTATATCTTCTGATCAAATGCTAGTAATATTCCCAAGGGTCTGAGATGTTACTTCTTGAATGCCATTAGTTCAAATGTTACTCCAATTCTGGGGGTTCTTGTCCATTCCATTAGTTACCAGTGACTAGGGCCCCAGTTCCACTTACCCAGTTAGCATCAATAGCTTTTTACAAAAGAATACTTAATTGGAATATGTAACAAGAATGAAATTTCTTACCAACACATTGGGAGTTCACGGTCCCCTGAAATTCTCAGTTTTAGGGGATAGTGGGCTCAGATTTAACCCAATTCCTATATTACATTCCACCACCCTCAATTTGTATCTAAATGAGATATTACTGTCAGATAAGTCCTCATTTCAGCTCCTCCGGTCCTGGTCCTGAATGTTTCTCCTCCATCCTTAGCAAAACTGGCAGGGACTCCCTGATTCCCAGTCTCCTGAATAGCTTTCTTTTCTGACATTTAGAAATTCCTATGGTCCTAACCTTCATCTTCCTTCGCTGAAAAATATAAAAGAACAATCAGCAAGGCAGACAGATGAAGAACCAAAGCTAATATTCATAAGGTCACATGTCAGCCTCAGAGGGAAAGAGACCCAAAAGTTTTCCACTTACTTCCTTTTCTCTCACTGCCATCAGTGAAAAGTAAAGCCAAGCTCCAATCAAGAGAAAGGCATCAAAGCCAAATGAGGTCTTTTGAAAGTATCTTTTTGGAGGAGGCCTAGTGGTTCAGTGGATTAAAAGCCATTCCTAGAGATAGGAGGTCCTTGGTTCAAATTTGGCCTCAGACAAATCCTAGCTCTGTGACCCTGGGCATGTCATTTGCCTAGCCCTTACTGAAATATCACAAAGAACTGCACATGTTGGTGGATCCTGGACTCACTGGCCAGCCCCTGTGACAAAAGAAATATTTCTCATTTAGATGAATCAAAAGAAGTTCCTATTCTTAGTTTACTCACTATAGAAAAATACAGTCAAATATATCATAGTTTCAGGGAATAAAAGTAACTTCCTGATCCTTCCCATTCAGTTGCTCTCTTCAAGGAAGACCAAGTCTGTAAATCAAGAGAAACTAATGACTTTAGACCTAGACACTGATATAACATTATTTAATAACATAATTGAGACCTAAGTGCTATATGCTTTCACACAAGTCAATTTTCTTTCTTGAACCTACTCTACTTCTCTGACTGCCCTAGTCTCTCTTTTTTTAATTGATATCTTTATTCATTCATTCATTCATTTATTTATTTATCCATCCATCCATTCGTTGTTTATTTTAGTATTTATTAATATTTATTTTTTAGAAAAGTTAACATGGTTACATAATTCTTGCCCTTCACCCCTCAAGCTATCCCTCCACCCCCCCATGGCTGATGTGTATTTCCACTGGTTTTCACAAGTGTCATTGATCAAGACCTATTTCCAAATTGTTGATAGTTGCATTGGTGTGGTAGTTTAGAGTCTACATCCCCAATCATGTCTGCCTCAACCCATGTGTTCAAGCAGTTGTTTTTCTTCTGTTTCCACTCCTGTAGTTCTTTCTCTGAATGTGAGTAAGGTTCTTTTCCATAAGTCCCTCAGAATTGTCCTGGGTAATTCTCATTGCTGCTAGTACAGAAATCCATTACATTCTATTTTACCACAATTTATCACTCTCTATGTACAATGTTCTTCTGGCTCTGCTCATTTTGCTGTGTATCAATTCCTGGAGGTCTTTCCAGTTCACATGGAATTCCTCCAGTTTATTATTCCTTTGAGCACAATAGTATTCCATCACCAGCATATACCACAATTTGTTCAGCCATTCCCCATTTGAAGGACATACCCTCATTTTCCAGTTTTTTGCCACCACAAAAAGAGCAGCTATAAATGTTTTGTACAAGTCTGTTTATCTATGATCTCTTTGGGGTACACACGCAACAATGGTATGGCTGGATCAAAGGGCAGGCATTCTTTTATAGCCCTTTGAGCATAGTTCCAAATTGCCATCCATAATGGTTGGATCAGTTCACAACTCCACCAGCAATGCATTAATGAACCAGTTTTGCCACATCCCCTCCAACATTCATTATTCTCCCCTTCTATAATTTTAGCCAATCTGCTAGGTGTGAGGTAATATCTCAGAGTTGTTTTGATTTGCATTTCTCTAATTATTAGAGATTTAGAACACTTTATCATGTGCTTATTGATACTTTTGATTTCTTTATCTGAAAATTGACTATTCATGTCTCTTGCCCATTTATTAATTGGGGAATGGCTTGATAAAAATCAACTGGTTTAACTCCTTGTATATTTGAGTAATGAGACCCCTGTCAGAGTTTTTTGTTATAAAGATTTTTTCGCAATTTGTTGTTTCCCTTCGGATTTTGGCTACATTATTTTTGTTTTTACAAAAACTTTTTAGTTTGATATAATCAAAATCATTTATTTTACATTTTGTAATTTTCTCTAACTCTTCTTTGGTTTTAAAATCTTTCCTTTCCCAGAGATTTGACAAGTAAACAAACTATTCTGTGTTCACTTAACTTATTTATAGTTTCCCTCTTTATATTCAAGTCATTCACCCATTCTGAATTTATCTTGGTGTAGGGTGTGAGATATTGATCTAGACCTAATCTCTCCCATATTGTTTTCCAAATTCGCCAACAGTTTTTGTCACATAGTGGATTTTTGTCCCAAAAGTTGCACTCTTTGTATCATACATTGTTTTGCTGATGTCATTTATCCCAAGTCTATTCCACTGATCCTCCCTTCTATCTCTTAGCCAGTACCATATTGTTTTGATTACTGCTGCTTTATAGTATAGTTTAATATCTGGTACTGCTAGGCCCCCTTCCTTCACATTTTTTTTCATTATTTCCTTTATTATATTCTTGATCTTTTGTTATTCCAAATGAAATTTGTTATATTTTTTCCTAATTCAGTAAAGAAATTTTTTGGTAATTTGATAGGTATGGCGCTAAATAGGTAAATTAATTTGGGTAGAATGTTCATTTTTATTATGTTAGCTCATCCTACCCATGAACAGTTGCTTTCCAATTGTTGAGCTCCAGTTTTATTTGTTTGGAAAGTGTTTTGTAGTTGTTTTCGTATAATTGCTGTGTTTGTTTTGGTAGATAGATTCCCAAGTATTTTATATTGTCTAGGGTGATTTTAAATGGTGTTTCTCTTTCTACCTCTTGCTGCTGTGATGTGTTGGAAATATATAGAAATGCTGATGGTTTATGTGCAATTATTTTGTATCCTGCAACTTTGCTAAAGTTGTTGATTATTTCTACAAGCTTCTTAGTTGATTCTCTAGGATTTTTTAAGTAGACCATCATATCATCTGCAAAGAGTGATAGCTTAGTCTCCTCATTGCCTATTTTGATACCTTCAATTTCTTTTTCTTCTCTAATTGCTATTGCTAGTGTTTCTAGTACTATGTTGAATAATAGAGGTGATAATGGGCATCCTTGTTTCACTCCTGATCTTATTGGGAAGGCTTCTAATTTATCCCCATTGCATATAATGCTTGTTGATGGTTTTAGGTATATATTGTTTATTATTTTTAGGAAAGGTCCTTCTATTCCTATACTTTCCAGGGTTTTCAAAAGGAATGGGTGCTGAATTTTGTCAAAGGCTTTTTCAGCATCTATTGAGATAATCATGTGATTTTTGTTTCCTAGACTGTTGATATGGTCAGTTATGTGGATGGTTTTCCTATTGTTGAACCATCCTTGCATTCTTGGTATAAATCCCACGTGATCATGGTGGATGATCTTCTTAATTACTTGCTGCAGTCTCTTTGTTAGTATTCTATTTAAGATTTTTGCATCTATGTTCATTAGGGAGATTGGTCTATAGTTTTCTTTCTCTGTTTTTGGTCTACCAGGCTTTGGGATCAGTACCATATTTGTGTCACAGAAGGAATTTGTAGGACTCCTTTGCTTATTATATCAAATAATTTGTATAGTATTGGGATTAGT
>NC_058133.1:98327477-98378829 GCF_016433145.1 Gracilinanus agilis | reverse complement strand
TATTCCTTTTTGTCCCTATTTATTTTTCTCCACATATCTATTAAATCTAATTTTTCTAGGACTTCATTCACCTCTCTTACCTCTTTCTTATTTATTTTTTGTTTTGATTTATCTAGATCTGAAAGAGGAATATTTAGATCTCCCACTATTATGGTTTTAACTATTTATTTCCTTCTTGAGCTCTGCCAGTTTCTCCTTTATGAATTTGGATGCTATACCATTTGGTGCATATATATTGAGTAGTGTTATTTCCTCATTTTTTATACTGCCTTTAATCAGGATGTAATGACCTTCCCTGTTTTTTTTAATCATATCTATTTTTACTTTGGCTTTGTCAGAAATCTTAATAGCCACTCCAGCCTTCTTTTTCTCATTTGATGCCCAAAATATTTTGCTCAAGCCGTGAACTTTAAACTTGTGTGTGTCCACCCACCTCATATGTGTTTTTTATAGACAACATATGGTAGGATTTTGGTTTCTAATCCACTCTGTTATTTGCTTCTGTTTTATTAGCGAGTTCATCCCATTCACATTCAGAGTTATAATTATAAGTTGTGCATTCACTGACATTGTCGTATCCTCCCCTATTCCTACTCCATTCTTCTTAACCTATTTCCTTTTAAACCAGTGGTTTGCTATTAAGCTGGTACCCCTTATCCCCTCCCTTGATTGACTTCCCTTTCTACCCCCTTCCTTGTCATTCCCCTCTTTTTGTTTTGAAGGCCTAATAAATTCCCTCCCCCTTTTTCTCCCCTCCCTTTTTTTGACCTCCCCACTCCCCTGCTCCCCTTGGTTTTTCCCTTCTGACTTTCTCAGTAGGGTTAGATAAGAGTTTTATATCCCCATGGATAGTATAGCTACTCTTCCCTGTCCGGGTTGATTACACTGAAAGTAAGGTTTAAATATTACCTCTTAATGCTCTCTTCCTCTCCTTCTTATAATAGTATTTGTCCCCTCTCCTTCCCATGCCCTCTTTGTGTGTAATATAATATCCTATTTTTCTTATTCACTCAAGTTTCTCTTGGTGTCCCCTACTATTCACCCCCCTCTTTCCCACCCCCATATCATCTTAGACCATTTAGTATTCCACCCTCTCCCTGTGAATTATTCTTCTGATTACTATAATAGTGAATAGAGTTCACTACCGAGAATTATACATAGCATTTCTCCACATAGGAATACAGATAATTATATCTTACTGACGCCCTTAAAAAGGCAAATTTAAAAGTTATGAGTTTTCTTTCTTTCCCCTCTGTTTCTTATTTACCTTTTCATGTTTCTCTCGATTTTTGTGGTTGGATATCAAACTTTCCATTTAGCCTTGGTCTTTTCTGTGCAAATTCTTGGAAATCTTCAATTTTGTTGAATGCCCATACTTTCCCCTGGAAGTATATAGTCAATTTTGATGGGTAGTTGATCCGTGGTTGCAGGCCCAGCTCTCTTGCCTTTCTGAATATCATATTCCAAGCCTTGCGGTCTTTTAGCGTGGAGGATGCCAGATCCTGTGTGATCCTGATTGGTGCTCCTTGGTATTTGAATTGTCTCTTTCTGACTTATTGTAAGATTTTTTTCTTTTACTTGGAAGCTCTTAAATTTGGCAATTATATTTCTTGGCGTTGTCTTTTCTAAGTCGAGTGTCGAGGGTAATCTATGGATCCTTTCAATGTCTATATTGCCCTCTTATTGTAGGACTTCAGGGCAATTTTGCTGAATAATTTCTTTTAGTATGGAGTCCAGGTTTCTATTAATTTCTGGTTTTTCTGGAAGACCAGTGATTCTCAAATTGTTTCTTCTAGACCCGTTTTCTTGGTCTGTCACTTTCTCATTGAGATATTTCATGTTTCCTTCTATTTTTTCAGTCCTTTGACTTTGTTTTATTTGTTCTTGTTGTCTTTAGAGATAATTAGCTTCTAATTGCTCAATTCTAGCCTTTAGGGACTGGTTTTCAGCTATAATCTTTTGGTTTTCGGCTATGATCTTTTGGTTTTCGGCTATGATCTTTTGGTTTTCCTTTTCAATCTGGTCATTTCTGGTGTTCACTTTGCTTATCAGTTCATTTGATTTCTGAGCCTCACTTTCCAATTGCAAAATTCTGTCTTTTAAACTGTTATTTTCTTGCCTGATTTACTTTTGAGCTATTTCCCATTTCTCTAACCAAATCTTTTCCATGTTTCTCGTCATCTTAGTTTTGAACTTTTCAAGAGCTTGTGACCAGTTTTCATTATTATTTTGGGAGGGTCCGGATGCTTGTTTGTTCTCCCCCTCTATTTGCTCGGTTGTCTGGATTTTCTCTGTGTAAAAGTTGTCGAGTGTTAAAGATTTCTTTTTCTTGTTAATCTTTCTCATCTGAGCTTCCTGATTCTGGGTAGCCATTGTTATCCCAGCAGCTTCTCAGCTTTATCCTCGCGCCCAGGGTCTGTCTGCAGTCTTTTGGGTCCTGAGGTCTGAATTCTGGTTTTTCTCAAGGTCAAGTCTCCTGGTGGAACCCCTTGCTTGGTCCTCTGCTGGAGGTTCCTTTGCAAGTCTCAGGGCGCTGCTTCCACAGTCTTATACCTGTCTGCGCTGGTTCACAACTCAGGGTTTCAGAGCCTTCGCTTATGCTCACGTGCGTGCCTGTGTCTGCCTCCACCCATGCCTCTGCCTGAGCCCGCGCTCTGCGTCCAAGCTCAGAGTCCGTGCACGGTCTTTAGCTTTTTGGGGTCCTAAATCTTGCTGCTCTCAGGAACAGGCCCTGGAGCTGCCAATGACTCAATGGGTGCCCCAAACTTGTTCTATTTCTTTTTAGCTAGCTTTGGCACTGTAAGTGGTGTGGGTGGGAGGGGGTGGGGGGGTGGTTGCTCAGCCCGCGATTTAGTGAGAGCTGTTTTACCCCTTTATAGCATGGAAATGTCCCGATTCCACGTACCTTCCACACTATGCCCTGTTGTGGGGTCCCTCCATTCGACTGGGTTTGTTTTTATGTCTCCTGCGGAGTCTTATATCTTTCGGTCTGGAGAGGTTAAGTGCTGCTTTTTACTCTGCCTCCATCTTAACCCGGTACCCTGTACAGTATTCCCTCATATGTGTTTCTTGTAGACAACATAAGGTGGGGATTTTGGTTTCTAATCCACTCTGCTATTTGCTTCCTTTTTGTGGGTGAATTCATCCCATTCACATTCAGAGTTATAATTATCAGTTATGTATTTGCTGAGATTTTGGTATCCTCTCCTAGTTCTACCCTTCTTCTTACACTGTTTCCTTTTAAACCAGTGGTTTGCTTTATGCCAGTAACCCTTGTCCCCTACCTTGATTTACTTCCCTTTCTACCCCCTCCCTTATTATTCCCCTCTTTTTATTTTTAAGGTCTAATGAATTCCCTCCCCCTTCTTCTCCTCTCCCTTTTTTGACCTCCCTACTCCTCTGCTCCCCTTGGTTTATCCCTTCTGACTTTCTCAGTAGCGTAAGATAGAGTTTTCTATCCTAATGGATAAAGCTACTCTTCCCTCTCAGGGTTAATTAAACTGAGAGTAAGGTTTAAATATTACCTCTTAATGCTCTCTTCCTCTCCTCTTTTTTTTTTTTTTTTTTGGTTTTTACTCTGTCACCATCTTAACCAGGAAGTCCAAGTTAATAAATATTAAGCACTTCCTCTATACCAAGAACAGTTCTAAGTGTTGGGAATATAAATAAAATCTGAAAAAAGATACTCCCAACCCGCAAAGCATTTATAATAGGATACAACACGTAAAAAGAAGGTAAAAAAGTATTGGGAATGTGGAGATTAAAATTGATTGTATATCTTTTTTTATTGATCCTATTTATAATTAATTGATTTTTGTCCTGTAATTAAGTCATGATTCTTTTTCTCTGAATTTAGTTCAAAGATACAGTTGACCTATAATGAGTCAAGTATAGAAATCTACTTCTCTTGCTAATCATTGTTCTATTCTTGCCTTATGGAATTTGGCTACCTGTGGATGATGCCACTTGTCATAACAGAATGAGGTGTAATGTCTTTATACCACCAAAGCTTTCCTTGAGGGATATCTGGTTTGCTGTCCAAAGAATTCTGGCTCCTTACCTTGGGCCTTGTAGGTGGAGTCAAACTACAAATACTGCTTAGTCTCAGGAGAAAGAGGAGGAAGTTGTTGCTAGTCACTCATTCCCAACTTTCATGTCACAACATGAAGTGTCATTCACCTCAGGTATGTAACCACTCATATTTCCCTCAACCCCATTATGTTATTTACCTTATTTTGTTCTTTTTTTTCCTTAAAAATTTTTTATATTTAATTTTTGCATGTTGAATCTCCAAGATAGTAGATAAAATATGTTATACATGTATTATAATACAATGCATATTTCTTTGTTCATCATGTGAAAGAAGATATATGTTATTTACATTAGAAAAAAATTCTTGGAGAGAAAAAATCAAGAGTGGTATGCTTTAGTCTTCTTTGAGACTCCATCAGTTTTTTCTTTAGAGGTCTTTTTCATCACAAATCCTTTAGAATTATCCTGGATTCTTTCATTGCTGATAATAGTTAAGTAATTCACAATTGATGGTCATACATTTTTACTGTTATCAATTTAATTCATTTGCTCTGTACTCTTCCAAACCTATAAAAGGAATGCTTTTGCCTGGAGCTTTTGGCATGAAACCAAGGCATCCATTGACCCATCCTATTCTCACGTTTTCTACTCTGAATAAAATGTTACCTTGCCAGAGAAATGTTCCTTGGTTTACCTTTTTGTTAAATTTCACTCACAGGGTGGTAGGGAGTGAAGAAGCTGCCATGGCATTATAGAGAAAGTCCATAGAATGAAGGGTGGAACCTGGAGAGGAATTTATGTTATTCACAAAATCAACAAGAAGTCCTTCTTAATCTCTCCTTTGTCTTGATAGAAATATTAGAAGTCTAAGCCAAATGTTGAACCCTATGAAATTCTCATCTTGACTTTCCTCAATATTGGACATGTATATAGTCAATTAGTGAACTGGAGATAAAGAATTTCAGGAACAAGAATTTAAAGCATATACTATGTGCCAGGCATTATGCTAAGGGTTTTACAAATATTATCTTATTTGATTCACAAAGTGGTAAGGTAGATGCTTAATTATCATTCCAGTTTTACAGTTGAAGTAACTGAAGTAGAATCACAAAACTAATAAGAGTCTAAATTTGAGCTCATATCTGCCTCATTCTAGGACTAGCACTCTTTCTACTGTGTTACATAGTTACTTCAAAGCAAAAATATTTATTTAACTAAATTATGATTCAGATTAATCTTTTCTATAAAGATACTTTGTCAGAAATTGAAATCAAGATCTATCACATTTATGGCATCCATTACTTATCAGTCTAGTAAAAAATAGTCTTTATGTACTATCTTATAGTGTTATATTTTCACTTGTTTTTTTCTTTCTAATTAAATTGTTGACTCAAATGAACTCAAGATAGCTACTTAGACTTATATACTACCCTGCATATTATCTTTCCTCTTCAATTTTCCCTCTTTCCTTTGTCTTTTGAGGATACTGTTCTGATCATCCAGGTTTGTAACCTTTAAGTCATACTTGACTCTTTTCTTTCCTTTATCCCCCCCCCCATAATTGATTAGTTGTCAAGGTATATTAAACATATTTCTACATCATATCTGTAGTTGGAACCAAATCACTTATCTAAACTGCTTAAATATTCTCTTAAATTTTTATTCTGCTTCCAATCTATCTCTTATGCACTCTGTCTCCATACAGTCTAGACACAGGTCTAATCATATTACTTCTCTGCTCAAGAAATGTCTATAATTTCTTGTTTTCTTAATAACAGAATAAAAAGACAGAGTATTCCTGCAAGGCCTTTCACAATCTTGCTTCAACTCTACTTTGCAGAATTCTTTTGCGCTAATTCCATATATGTGTGTGTGTGTGTATATACACACACGCTATGTTCTAGCCAAGCTAGAATAATCAGATTCCTTGATTTTTATAACCTATCTCTCACTAATATGAAATCATTTTAATCATTAAGTTAACAAATATTTGAAGTGCCTAATAGTGACAGGCCCTGTACTTTGTTGGCACTGTGTTAAAACAGTGACAAAGCAAAATAGCTCTTCCCCTCAAAGTACTTATTACTTTCAAGTGGGAGATGAGGTGGTAGTGGTGACAATTCCAAAACAAGTAAATGCAAAACTTACATTAAGTAATTTCTGGGAGGAGAGTATTGGGAACTAGAATTAGGATAAGCCTCCCTTAGGACATGTGCTTGATCTAACTAGTTCTTGAACAAAGCTAGGAATTCTGTAAGAGAAAGGTAAGGAGAAAATATGTTTTAGCAATGATAGTGGATAATGGAATGACATGTAGACATATCTGAGGAACAATAGGTAGGACATTTGAGCTCAGATATAGATTTTGCAATGAGAAGCAGTTTACAGTAACCCCAGCAGGTAGACTAGAGCCACTTTGTGAACGGCTATATGCCAGATAGTAGAGTTTATATTTTATTCTAGTTAGTAATAAACGATCTGAGCTTCTTATCAACAACCTTAAATAAAGAGGGCTACAAAAGTAGCCAAAGCAAGGGCTTTTAATTGAGGCAAGGGAATTATAATTCAGGATACCATGTAGCAACAAAGTACTGCAAAGCCCAGGATGGACAAAAGGGGCAGGATTTAAGTACACTTCAGTAGAGAGGGAGTCTTGTGGAAAGCACAGCCTTTTGAGGCTGTTAAATCAGTTTTTTTTGGCAAAGTAGCAAAAGTTTATAGAGAGGCTATGGAAGTTCAGGGAGTAGTGTTGTGAGGAGGATTTCTTAGTTATTATTAAGGAGACCAGTAGTGATATCAAGTCAGAGCAGTGGGTTCCAAGTGCAACAATGGGGAATTTCCAGGGAAACCATTAGACCAGCTCTAACAGGTTTGAATCTGCTCTGACTGTATGGTCAGATTAGGGAGCCCCTTTAATGACTATACTCAACTTTTACTCCTTTTGGTCAAGCTAAGTTCCATTGATGACCAAGGGAGACATTAAGGCCTTTTTTGCACTGCCGAACCATATCATTGGTCACATTCTTCCAAAGGCAGAAGATAACCTAAATAACATTTAGAGGAGTAAGCAACCAGGAAGACTTTGGCACATGAGAAATAATGAGGAAGCAATCTGGAGACTTGGCCCAAGGTAACTTTTGTCAGTAGATGCAGACCAGAGAGAAGAAGCAGGAAAAGCCAAGAACAAAATTACAAAACCTTGAAGGGATCTTGCTGAGGGTAGGCAACCAAGAAGTTCTGCTCAGGGTAGGTGATCATGAGCAAATCAAGACCCTGGTCAAGCAGCCAGTAGCTGGGAAACAACTGAACCAGTGAAATGGGTTCCTCTGTCACTATGGATTTCTTTGGGAATCCCTCAGGCGGGGAAAATCCTCTCTAGCAAACATGTGGCTATAGTCATTGTAGTGATTTGTCTATAAGGAAAAGTTTCTACCTACAGACAAAACATGTAGATTATGACCAATACAAACCTTTATTCAGACAAGGCTAGGCACTAAATAAAATCTATCTTCCATACCTAGTATAAGAGAGAAAATTATGAGATTGGCCATAAATTAAATGATTTTATTAAATCAGAAAAGCTTTAATAAGGGAAAAATATAAAGGAGAGAGAGATTACTTTCCTTGCTATTTCACTTAGCTTGCTATTATATGGCTGCCATTTAGGCTCCCTAGCTACACTCATAGAGAAGTCCAGAC
The DNA here is from genome assembly GCF_016433145.1 of Gracilinanus agilis. Classification (NCBI taxonomy): domain Eukaryota; kingdom Metazoa; phylum Chordata; class Mammalia; order Didelphimorphia; family Didelphidae; genus Gracilinanus; species Gracilinanus agilis. Next base: position 98,371,098 of record NC_058133.1, on the reverse strand, counting down.
TGTACCAAATATAGAAGAGAATATCCTGAATGCTTCCTGGTTCCCAACTGATATACCCTCCAGGCTCCGCTTTCTGTCCTGGCATTGTGCATTGATGACTAAAGTCAGGGTCCTTAGAGATGTTCAGGATGATGTTAGATGCCTAGCCTATGTTGATGACAGCCTTTTAGGCTGTGGTCTGGGAATGCCAGACTGTGGTGGATACTGGGAATGTAGGTGGAGTTATTTTTCCTCACATTCTAGAGAAGGAATTTTATGGGGTAAGAGGGGGAGGTTAGGGTGGCAGGACATCATCTTATCTTCTCCCAGCATTGGCGTGCCAGACTAAACAGTTTTTCAGGGCCCCAGTGACTCAAAGTGTGCAAGTATTCCATCATAGCATGGCACATAGGGTTGAGAAGTACTAGGTGCCCATTTGGTCCATGCCAGAGCCCAGAGTTTTTGATCCTTGCACATCCTTCTCATCTAACCCTATCTTGGATGGACAGAGAAATGGCTTAAATTGGTCCACTTAAATTTCAGCCAAGGTCATTGTCCATTTAGGGGCAGGCACTACAGACATATAGGGAGAAAGACCTGTGAATATTAGGGATTGCAGAGTAGCCCGCTTGGCACGTAGATCAGCAAGGACATTTCCCTGAGCTTACAGAATCCTTATGAGAGTGTTCTAGAATCCTAATGATGGCCACTGCTGCTGGCAACAAGAGGTAATCAAGCAATCTCTGGACTTGCACTCTATTCTTATTTGAGGAAGTCAATAGTCATTGATAGTTCCACAATGTTCCAAAGTCATATGCTACTCCAAAGGCATACCTCCTGTATGTTTTGTATTCACCCATTTTCCTTTTGCTACTTCACAGGCTTAGGTCAAAGCCTGTTGTTCTGAAGAATCCTGCCTTATCCACTTTCCCACTGGTCATGATGGCATGCCAGGTTGCCCTGTCACCAGAATCATTTCAGAAACAGAGACATTATAGCATTATTCAGAATTCACTAAAAGTGTACTGTTAATAATATGGATTTTCTAATTCAATTTCCTGGATGTCCTCTTGTGGGGTTATAAGAGAGTCAGTAATTTTAATACAATCATGATCTTTGGTGTCATTGGGGTTCATTCTCTGTGTCAGGGAATAAGGTGGCTGGCTAGGTTGAATCTTAAACTGGGAGATGGTGACATTTGGTTTGAATAGAAGGAAGTAGTCTCTCCAGGAAGTTGATGTAGAAATTCTGGATGTGATAAGAGTTTAGAAGAGTCTGAATTGTATGGGGAACATGCAAGGTTAAAAGGAGGTCTAAAGTAATCTCTTCTGCTAAGACCAAAAGGTCACAGGCCACAACAGCTTGAAGGCATGTGGTAGGCCCTTGGCCAGTAGGTCAAAGACCTTGCAAGGACCTGAGAGGTCAGAAATTGTTCCTATGTTTCTGACAAAAATTCACAAGGCTTGTTCCTCCTTTTTTCACTAGAAAAAGGTGGAAGAAGAGGGAGTGGTTAGGATGACTATTATCCAGGGAACATGATACGGCTGCTTTGAGATTGACAAATATAGCCTCAGAAACTTTGTCTCAGGGAAAGGCTCAGAAGAGATCTCTAAGGAGGTCTGTAATAAGGGAATTTATAACCTGTAGTAGCCAGTGAGCCTCAGGAAACCACAAACCTGACACTTGGCTGAAGTACAGGGGAAGTTCAACACTGCAGTTACCCAGGTTTGGTTGAGATGAAGACTGTTGGTTAAGATAAGATGTCCTAAACATCTAACCTGGGAGTTAGCAAACTGGCTTTATTTTAGATGCCTTAGGCCTTTGTGGGCCAATGAGGTAAAGAGAAAAATGGAGTCAGTCTTGGGAGATTCGAGACCTGGGGAGCACACAGGGTGGACCTTGAAGGAAATTCAGTCAGCAATGTCTGCTTTCAAGACTTGTGAGATGTATGTAGCCTTGATGTAGGAGAGTCAAGATATACTGCTGGTGTTCCCAGGTGAAGTTGAAAAGGAAATGGTTACACAAATCAATTACACAAATCAGTGGCAGTGAAAACTGCGGAGTCATGGGGGATAAGATTCAAAGTAGTATGGAAGTTAGGGACAATAGTTATTGTAGGGTTTATACAAGCATTGATGGCATGGAAGTCTTGCATGAGACACCATCTGTGGCAAAATGGTTTATGGATAGGGAGGATTGGGGTTTTACAAGGGCTAGATCAGGGGAGTAGGAGGCCAGTGGATAAGTAGTCATTGATGAGGGTCTTGATTCCTCCAGAGAGGATACTGTGGAACAGGAGGGAGAAGCTTAGAGGGAGCCAGTTAAATATGGATTGAGGGTACACTAAGGATCCTTTAGATATCAGAAGTGGTAGTTACCCAGAGTGAAGGTGGAACTTACTCAAAGGGCAGAAAGGATCAGTCTTCATAGGGGCAGCAAAAATATGGGGGAAGGTGGGGAATGCTTTGGGAGGAAAGAAAGAGCCCCATATCATTTTAGGGAGAGAACTCAATTGTGGCCCTATTTATCTTGGTCTAGAAGGTGTAGAGGAGTATCTAGCAAGAGAAGGGAGGGGATAGGTTCTGGACAGTTCCCTGAGGATAAAGGGAAGAGAGTGGAAAACATATTCTTCACATGGTTAGTGATTCTCTACTATTGAAACCTTTGTAGAATTATAAGGGGGAAGGTCTTGGAAAGCAGTGGCCCCTCAGAACTCTTTCTATTTGAGCCAGATCATTTTAATGAGACAGTGCCTGATGGTACTATGACTTACATTGTGGCTTATAGCAATTATTTTAATAGCCTGATTTTTTACAATAAAAGTACACCATGTTACCCTGTGGGCTTGGGGCTTAATACTCAGTTAGGTAAGGTCTAAAGGCAGAGGTTTTAGCTGTTATAGTTGCAGGTTTGGTCTTGGTCTAGGGCAGGGGTCAGCAACATATGGCTCTCGAGCCATATCTGGCTCTTTTGAGGGCCATATCTGGCTCTTTCTGCAGGAGCCATGAAGTCAATTTTTTTTCAGGCGCTGTTACAGGAGTGTGCACTGTTACAGGAGTGTGCACTGTGAGCACTGTACGGCTCTCACAAAATTACATTTTAAAAAATGTGGTGTTTATGGCTTTCACAGCCAAAAAGGTTGCTGACCCCTGGTCTAGGGGGTAAAAAATGCCTGAAATGTTTTGGCATCTTCTCTTCCTTTGACTTTGAAGGGAAAACGGAGTAAAGGGTGCAAGATGTTCTCAGGTGATTCAAGGGCAGAATAAATAGGACTCTTTGAAGAGACTGATTTTTCAAAACTGTATCTTGGTAAAATTGTAACCTGACTTTTGCTTTGTTCTTTATTCTCTTTTAATTTGGATACATTCTCCTAAAGGATACAGATCTTTTTCTCTGCCTCCCTTTTTTTCTGCATTCATTTGTTGGATAGTGAAGGGAGGAGAGTTTGGATTTAGATTTCCTCTTTGGTTGTTTCAAGGAGGTATTAGAAAAAGGCATCCCACTAAGGGCCCATAATCAGGAGGTCAGTAAAATCAAGAGTAAACTGAAAAAAGTTAATTTTGTAATGATCAAAGGAATCCCTCTGTGTTGGGAGTTAGATTTGTTTAAATTCTGCCAATTATCTAAGCATTTGCAAGTACATGGTCCATAATTTAAAAATGTACTGGGCAGCTATCCCTTTAGAGCAGGGGTTGGCAACACATGGTTCTCAAGCCATATCTGGCTCCACCTCCTGATTGGCCAGTCCAGGCAGAGCCCCAGGATATGCCCCAGGGGGCCCTTCAGCAGGGTCCCCCCCCTCCCATATTCCAGTGCCTTCTGCCTTCATCCTCCTCCTTCAGCAGGCGTTTATGGCTCTCATGGCCAAAAAGGTTGCCGACCTTTGCTTTAGAGGGACCTGTCAGAGTGGACTCAAAATTGCCCATGGGTCTTTTACAAACACTTGATCAAAGAGTCAGGAACCCAACCCAAAGAGATGGAAGTTGGGGAATTAAGAGATAACTTACCCAAATAAACCAATTGAATTGAATCTGGACATGAAACCAAGGTGTCTGTGCTGGTCCTAGAGATCTGAGGTTGAAAACAGTGGCCCTTCAGGTAGGAGTCTTCAAGTACCACTTCTGACACCAGAAATGTTTCTGAAATAAAGAGGATTACCTAAGTAGCAACAACAAGGATCTTTAATTGAAGCAAGGGAATTGCAATTTGGGACACCATGAAGCACCAGAGTATTGGAGTGCTTAGGAGGAACAGAAGGGACACAGGGTTTAAATACACTTCGATAGGGAAGAAGTCTTATGAAAATCACAGTTTCTTGAAGCTGTTCTATAAAGTTTTTTGTCTATGCTAAAACCCATAGAGAAGGCTACAGATGTTTGTGAGGGGGAGGGGGGTTGAACTCTGGTCAGGATAGTGGGCTCCAGGTGCAGCAAACAGAGAGTTTCTAGAGAAACCAAAAGACTGACTCCAACTGGTTTGAACCTGTTCCTATCATGGGGTCAGGATCAGGTAGCCCTCCTTATGGTTACACTCAATATTCTTGAGCAGTTAAATGAAATGATTAGGTCTGTAATTTAGAATTATTTATTTGGCAGCTATGTGGAAGATAGATTAGAGAAGAAAGAGGCTTGAGGCAGGAAGACCAATAAGAAAGCTATTGTAGCCAAGATAGAAGACAGCGAGGGCAGTCATTCATGTGAATTGTGAAAAGGGGATAGACCTCAGATCAATTATAAGGATGGAATCAATAAAATTTAACATCTTATTGGATGTCAGGGTGAGAGACTGTGAATAGTTAAGAATGACTCCTAGATTGTAATTCTGGGGGTGTTCCTGACAGAAATGAGGAAGTTAAGAAAGGAAGGTGTTTTTTTTTTTTAAGGGAAAAGATAAATTCTGTTTTGGAGAGTTTATAATACCCATGAAACATCTATTTATAGATACTCAAAAGTCAGCTGATAATTGCTTAGGGGAGAAACCAGTACTTACACACATTCTATCAGCATGATAATTGAACCATGGAAGGTGATGGGAGCACTGAGAAAGTTATCTCTATATCTGCACTCCACTCCTCTGCCTTTCACAATTCTTATCTTTCTTTAAGATTTAGCTCATAGATCTCTTCTTCCAAGAAACTTTCTCTAATTCATTCAGGAGGGGTTATTAAAGTGCGCTCTCCTCCTATTGCCTTGAATTTTCCTTAGTTTAGAAATTCCAGTCCCTTACACATAGTTGCTACTTTGTAATAATTTTTAATTGAATTGGACTTAGTCAATAAACATTTGCCAAATGATTAAACTTTCCTAAGTTGTTTCATAATGTTACGTGTTATGAAGGAGATTCCTGTTTCACCTCTTAATTGCTACAATATATTTGCTGGCAAATTTAGTACCCTGTATGAATTTTTTTAAGCATTGTGTACTCAGAATTGTGCTATATATTATGATGTCTACAAAAGTAGATGTTCCTTAAGTGCAAACAGTTCATAGTATATTTTGATTGCATAATCATTGAACATGTAAAAATTATTTATATATCATTAAATGCTAAATGTTATAGTATTGACTGCAGCTGTAAGAGCACTCAAAGAAAGGGGAGATAGTTACAGAAAACTTCCTGAGACTGGTATTGTGACTGAAATAGGACTTTCAAAGATGGGACATATATGAAGTGCTGTGCATATCAGAGTGTAATGAATTCTCTGTTCTCAGTGCCAGAGTGAGATTAGCTACACATTTTTTTTCAGAGTTCTAAGGGTCTACCTCAAGCGTTCTATGTCTCTTTTATAATATTACCAACTTGAATACTCCTTCCTTTGTCCTTCACACCTAACTCCATCTCTGTTAACCTCTGGTATCTAGTGACTACCCAATTCTGTTCAATCAATTAACATGGATTAGCTTTTCCAGAGGGATATTAATGTAAAAGATATGTTGAGAACAGAGTACAAACATCACTCCTAAATCTTTTCAGGGTACACTTTCCTTAGGCCACCTCTTTCACTGAGGAGAGTAAGATCAAACTTAATAGTTTCTTTTTTATTACATAGATTTTAAATTTTTATTTTTAAAATTTTTCATGATTACATGATTGATGTTTTCTCCCTCCCTCATTTCTCCTCCTCTCAGAGTTGACAAGCAATTCCACTGGATTATACATATATACTTGATAGAGTTTCTAAAGTTTGATTCCCACCAAGTTCACATGCAAATGATTTCTTACCTCAACTACTGTTGGGTTGGATCCTTTTGGGCCTCAACTGGAACTACTGAAAAATTTGGAATGAACTTGACTCCAAGACCTTTTGGAATTTATAGAGTTGTAAATTCTTGGATCTCTTTCACCTAAAACAAAAGAAGAAACACCAAGGCAGAAATGGAGGCCTGTATTTTATGGACCAAACATTGATATTGAATGAAGAGGAGCCGAGCCTTCTCCCCACTGCATCCTCTCATTGGAACACCAACAGGCAGGAAAATTTTAACACAAAACGACAAGATTCTAGTTGTCATATGCTTTTTCAGTAATCCCTTAATTCTAACTCTGAAGCAATCAAAAAAGTTGTTTCTTACCATGTAGTTGGTCAGCAAATGAGAGCCAGTTGTAGAATATCTGCATGCTTCATATTTCTCCAAAGCTCTTCTTTGAGAAAATAGACTTGCTTTTGTTTTCTTTTTGTTTTTGATGTTTTCTTGTTTTGGGTTGAGAAAGGACTTTTGGCAAACAAGATGGAGTAAATTACTAGAATTTCATAAAAATTATATTTGTTCATTTATATCAGATGTATTGTCAGAATAGAAGGATATTAATTATAAAATTTTATTATAAATTGTGCCAAATATACTTTTTTTGAGACTCTTTAGTATAAGGCAGTGGGGAAGGAATCCCCAGAAGAATATCTGATCCTCCCAAAGTCTGTAAGGAACTATCTAGCATTTTACCTTTGCCAAACAAATTCTAGGAGATTCATGCTGAGTAGTGTAATACTGAAAGTAAAATATTAAATGTAGTATTAATTTAAAAAAAGATTGTGTTTGCTATCTATAAAATTAACTTTCAAGTCATGAGTGTGTTAGTAGCTCTTAACAATTAAGTTTTACTCAAAATGGAGATAAAGTAAAAAGAGGGAAGTGTAGGAAAGAGACAGAAAATATCATCACCTAGTTCAAAATACCCTAAGCTGTATCAGGAAGCCCAAATCTGAAGCCTGCCAAGCTGCCAAAAGCCCTCTCGAGAACAGGAGGCACCAGAGCTCCTCCTCTGGACCAGAATGTGTTCCACCCCAGCGCCAGTGGAGAGAGAGCAGTCCGCAATCCATAGTCTGTGTTCCGCACCAGACCTTTTTCTTTCTGTTCCCCTCCATCAAGCAACATATGCATGCAAAATGGGATGCAGGGTAGGATGAGCTTGGGGAGGATGAGCCTGGGGAGTGGATTCCATCTACACAATGGAAAATATTAAAACTTCAAAAAAAATGTAAAGATAGTGTTAAAACTATCCTACCTGATGGTATCTTAACTAGATGAGAAAACTCATCTCAGTTAGTCAATCAAAAGATCTTAAACTAAGTGTAAAAATGCCTTCAACTGGAATGAGCTATATTGACCAAGTCCCAGGGATCATATAAAATAAAATATCAAAGAATTGAGAAGGTGTCAATATTTTCAGAAAACTGAACATTTGACTTCTGGAGAAGGAACCTCCAGAAGTAGAAGGTTTTTTGGCTAGGTTTTTTTTTTCCTGACCTCCCAACCCATTTTTTGACCTGAGGAAGTTGTTCCAGCTTCAAATAGTCTGGAGGATGTTATACATATCATCTAACAAGGAGTGTTTAAATGGTATTCCCAGGCTGTTTGGTGATATACAAGGAGTACATCTTCAAGAAAGCCAGCAAAGAGATTATACTATACCTAAGGGGGTGGGGAGGGGAACATTTCATGAACTCTACCAGTGAGAGAAAAAGGCTTCAAGTAACTAGAAGCTTTGAATTATTCTTTTGGCAATATGATATCTAACTTGAGGCTTCTTTCTTTTGGATTTTGTAGTTAAGGGAAAGTTTTGCAACCAGAATTTTTGCACGATATTTTGTACTAACTGTGATTAATGTGTTACCTTTGAAAATATCTCTACAGGCTTCTCAAGGATAAGTTAACTGAATGAATTCTCAACAGATAATTTTGGGAGATGCAAGCACACCATTAGGGGCTCAAGTCTGTGGTATTGTAGAATCACTCCTGACCCCTCAGGGCAATTCTAAACCTCTGAGGGGGAGAAAAGGATATAGCTATCCTCATTTGAGGAACCACTCATTATTGGGATTGGGTTTAGAGAGGATGCCTCAGAGCTTGCATGGGCTGTATCAAGTTAAAGGAGTAATATCTTCAACTTCTCACCTTTCCAGTTTTTCCATGTAGCTGCCAAAATTTTTATAAACACAGTTCTTTCTGTGTCAGTCCATTTTTCAAGTACCTTGCTGGGTTCTTGAAGATAGGATTAAAAAAACCAAACTTTTATTTGATATTTAAAGCCTGTCACAATCTGACTTTATCCTACCTTTGCAGGAATGTTTCACATTTTTCTCCATGCATTGTGTTATATTCACAGAGACCCATTTTATGTTCTTTGTTATCATTCCAATCTCCTGTCTTTCCCCTATTCAGATGATCACCTCTGCATATAATGAAATCTCCCTTCTGTCTCATACAATCCCAAGCTTACTGTAATACTAGGTCATATACTATAGTACTACAATGACATACCACTTGTCATGCCAAGCTTGGTGGTAGAACCCTTTGTCCTTAAGTGCTAAGGACTGTATTTCTTCCTTTTTTTAAAAGCCTAATTTTCCCCCATATTCCCTTCTGCCCCTGCCCCATTGTTGAGACAGCAAGCAATCTGAGATAGATTTTACATGTTCAATAATATAAAACATTTTCCCATATTATTTTGTAGACGAGAACTCAAAAAATGAAGAAAATAAGTGAAATATAAATATTTCATTTATATAAAATATATAAAAGTGAAATAAAAATAAGTATTTTGGTCTGTATTCTAACTTCATCAATTCTTTCTCTGGAGATAGATGGCATTTTTCATCATGAATCCTTGGGGATTGCATGGGGATTGTCTTGGATCACCTTATTGCTAAGACTAGCTAAGTCATTAACAATTATTCATTGGATGTTATTACTGTTATTGTTTGCAGTGTTTCCAAGTTCTGTTTATTTCACATTGCACAAGTTCATGTTTTTCCAAAGTCATCCTTTTCATCGTTTTTTATCACACAAAAATATTCCATTACAATCATATCAATACCACAGTTTGTTCAGCTATTCCTCAAGTGGTGGACATCCTCTCAATTTCCTATTCTTTTCTACCTCAAAAAGAGCTGCTAAAATATTTTTGTATGAATAGGTCCATTTCCCTCTATTTTTATGTTTTTGAGATGCATACATAGTAAAGTTTTTGCTGGATCAAAGGGTGTATACTGTTTTATAGTCCTTTGAGTATAGTTCCAAATTGCTCTCCAGAGTGATTGGATCAGTTTGCTCAATTCCATCAACATTGTATTTGGTTTCCAGTTTTCCCATATCCCTTGCAACATTTATATTTTTTTTTCCTTTTCTGTCATATTAAACAACCTGATAAATGTGAAGGGGTACCTCAGAGTTCTCTTAATTTGCATTTCCTTTAATCAGGAGTGATTTAGAGCATTTTTTCATGTGACTATAGACAGCTTTGATTTTTCTTCATCTGAAAACTACTTATTCATATCCTTTGACCATTTGCCTATTGGGGAATGACTTGTATTCTTATCAGTTTGACTCAGTTCTCTACGTATTTGAGAAATGATGATTTTATCAGAGATACTTGCTATGAAAATTTTTTTATTCAATTTTCTGCTTCTAATCTTGGTTGCATTGGTTTTGTTTGTGTAAAATCTTTTAACTTAGTATAATCAAAATGATCAATTTTATATCCTATAATTTTCACTATCTCTTGCTTGGTCATGAAGTCTTCCCTTATTAATATATTTGATAGGTAAACTATTGCAATGCTCCCCTAGTTTGCTTATGGTAGCAACCTTAATATCTAAATCATTTCCCCATTTGACTTTTTTTTTTGGATAAGATATTGGTTTATACTCAACCTCTGCCCTACCTTTTTCCAAGCAGTTTTTGTTAAGTAGAAATTTCCTGTCTCAAAAGCTTGGACAAACTTTAATTTTTTTTACTTTTGTATTCCTAGCATCTACAACATAATGCCTGCCACAAGGTAGATACTTAATAGGCATTTTTTGAATATGCAACAGAGAAGAAACTTATAAGATTCATGCTGAAAAATTAGCTTCTAAGTCTATTTTAACTAATTCCACATCATGAAATGTCTCTAATTCTTTTAGTATAGAATAGTATAGCACTATTCTGAACCATTTATTTTTTTTTGGCTATGAAAATACTTTTTAAAAAAGTCTGTAGCATTTAACCAATTTGCGTATTTATGTTTGTCTTTTGTTAAATAAATGTAATTATGTTGCCATTAATGCTCCTTCCGAATAACACATTCAGTGATAGAATTTATTGCAATTGTGATTTTAACTTTGCATATACCTAAATGTAATTATATTTTCTCATGTATTATAGCAAGAATCAAGAAATATTTATTACCAATGAACAAGTTCTGAAAGATCAGACTTCCCCAATAATAGAGTTAAAAGGACATTAAAAGGAAATTACAATATAGATTAAAAATAAAAGTACATGTTACTTAGCACTTTGCATATAAAAGTGCTCAGTAAATATTTGTTGATTTAAAAGTATTTATTTTTTAAAATGACAAAATATTTTACCTATCTTTTGAGAAGTAGCAACTTTTATTCCCTTTTCTATAAAACTCCTAATAAAATATTTCATTTTAATACAATGTCTCTAAAGAGAAGTTTTTAGTAAATATAATTTTATTATAAATATAACTTTATAGTAAAAGCAAACTAACTAGAACACCATATTTAAATCCACTTATGCCTTTCAAGAGTAGCAAATATAATGTCTATACTAGTGGCTCAAGTTGTATTTCATGTCTATCTGGTGATATTTAGTAACTATGTGTGAGCTCTTATAATGATTTATAATACTTTGGGTTAATCTCTCATTAGAAAATAATAACATAGCTATGTTATATAGTATCTGATTGACTTGTAATTGCTGTGTTCACTATCAAGCATTTTCTTGTTTATATTGAATAATTTTTTAAAGAATTGAGTTATATGAAAAAGAGCTAGGATTTAAAATTTTAGGTGAAATTGAACAGAGCAAAATTTTTCTGCTAATTATAACATAATCTGTTTTTAGATTATAATCTTTTGAGGCTGCTTGTATTTTTATAATGATTATTTTCTGCAAATATAGCTACTTTTGCTGTATCTTTGCCTTTAACAGCCCCCAAAACCAGAACCTAGAGTAGGCATTTAATATTTGTTGATGGATGAACAGTTCTTGGTAAAAATTTACTTTTAATGTCTGATATTGACATTTGAAATTTAATTACAAAACCTAGGAAGTTTTGAAACAACAAAAACAGATAGTTTTACATTTAAAGTTATTCCTGAAATAAAGTGTAATGTGGTAAATATTTTAAAGTTGAGAAATTTTTGTCCTACATTGTGTATACATTTAAAAAACATTACAGTGATGAACTGTACTTCCTTTTCTCCAAAATGTTAGAATTAAAGGTTTCCAGGAAAAAATAAGTGAGCAATGAAAACTTTCTGATAACAGAAATTTAACTAGTTTAAACTGTTTTATTGTTGCTTACTTAAATAGTGGTCTATTATTATACACACACGTATATATGCGTGTATAAATATGCGTGTATAAATATATGTGTCTATCGTTTCTTATTAATTGCTTTGGGACAAAAAATTTAAAAGATTTTCGTGTCTTAATGGGTCAGAGTTCTTATTTTGTGAGCCTTTAGTAAATGTGTTTTATCAACATATGAGAATCTTGTACTTTCTCCCTTAATAAACTTTTCTCCTGTCAGAATTCTATCCTTCTTTCAATTTATTTAGGTTGATTTTAATTGCTTTTAAAGTGTGAACTGATTTATCACCAACACCTAATCCCTTATACTGGAGACTTACTGTTACTTCTCACTCTCAAGTTTTCTTTGCCATTTAAGAATGACTTAATTTCAGTAAAATCAGTGTGGTATTTAATGGCATTTTGCTAATTTAGTTGGTAATTTCTTTGATTTCACTTCCCTTCCCCATTGTATGTAATACTATAGATTTGTTTAAATGTATTCACTGTGTTTTGTTCTTACTTTTTTATCAATTAGCAGTCTTACTTCATTGCCCCCGATTTAAATGGACTGCCAACAATACCTGAAAGTGTAAGTATTTTGGTATTTTAAATCAATTTTCTCCTTGGAAATTTTTGTGAACAGAACTTAGAAAGAAGATATTTTTGTGCCCTAGGCAAGGTTTGAAAATTGTGCTTCCTATATATCTACTGAAGGCTTTGAGCTTTCACTATAACACTTGCAACTTGATTTATCCCTGAGTAAATACTTACATATGTTGCAGAGTAGAATTTTCTGAAATTAAAAAATATATTTGTTTATCAAATGAATAATAATAACTTCATTACATAGGCCCCACTATACATTGCATGGTACTCAGCAATCTTACTTATCTAACTTTAGTACTGCCTGTGCTTGGAAATAAAATTTGATATATAAGGATTGAAAGAAACATTATAAGATATTTCAAGAAGACATATTGCTCAGGAAAAAGATGCTTCCTTTGGAAGTTAAGAAGCTTGGATCTTTCCCTGGGGCTCTCCTTGCTTCTTTTCAATTCTCTTTTCCTTTTCCCATAAACTAGGTATGTCTGAATTTGGGTAAGGGTATAAAGAATTTACTTTCCACTTATTTAGGATAGGTGAGCAGTAAAGAGTATTCTTTATTTCCTAATGTCTTTCATTAATTAGATTAGATTCCTTCTGCTGTGTATATAGATTTTGTTACTAATGTATAGGAATGATACCTAAATAAAGAAAAGAAGAGAGAAAAAAGCAGTCGGAATTTCTGATATGACCACTGCATTTTTCAATATCCATTTTGGATTGTATTCAAATCACTCACATTCTGTGCCATGATTTTTCTCTTTTTAATTTTAAATAAGTTTTTTTCTGGATCTTGAATTTTGTAAGGCAATGAAAAATAAAATGACTTGAATAAAATGAAATTTAAAATGTTAATATTTAAAATAAAAGGAAATTTTTATAGTGCCACAAAAAATTTTAAAATTAGAACGTGTATGGTAACATTTACCGCTTTCTGAACGTGGGAGTAGTATTTTGCATTGTTACTAATTGTTCATTTCTTCTCCTTGCTCATGTCTTATCAGATGTGAAATGTGTTTTTATGATTTCCATTCTGTTTTTAGGTTAAAATGGAAAACAGACACAAGAGAAATAGTTAAATAGAAATATAACTGAAGGAAAACAAAGCATTAATACTATCTGATATGTTTAAGTTTTCCTTTGCTCTTTCATTCTTTAAAAAAAAAATTATCCAATCTAACAAATTTCTTCCCCCACTGTCCAGTTGTATTCATCATAGGTGCATGACTTCATTGAAAAAATTTGTGATATTCTGTAGTCTCCAATTTATTAATAACAGTTCAAAAAATAGTATAACCATAATGTATTTGTTTTAGCATCTGCCAAACCCAAATAACCTATCTGCAAAAACTGTATAGCAAGTTGCCCAGAGATCCCAGTATTCTTACTGTGGATCTAAGACAACCCATCAAAGCCCTTAAATCCCTTAATAGTTTCTGAACTCTTGTGTATCATGGGCCAGTTACCACCTGTTCCATTTTCCCTAGAGACTGACTGACAATACTTCAACTTATATACCCTGGCCCCTTCACTGCAGTGTGCTTCTTTCTGTTACAAATGGCAGATGCTAGTTACTTCCCTTCCCCCAACCACAGTTTTCCCCTTTGCTCACAAATATAAATGTACAGCTGAGAAGTCTAATTACCTGATTCAGCTATTTAAATTCATTTTTCCTCCCTAGCAAAGGTCACTTACCTGGAACTTTCAAAACAAACAAAAACTATAGCAAAGTCTGCAGAGAATATACACTTTCACAATTGCAACAGATTACTATTTTTTATTTAAAACACAATAAATGTGTTTTAGTTGTTAATAAATAAGAATAGTATTAGTATAAAAAGAACAAGCAAAGAGTATGGACGAAAAAAGATGTGTGTGTAATAGTAGTGTTCTTCCTAATTTGACACAACCAGTAAAAGTAATATCAAATAAAACTACTTTGACGAATATATTTTCATTCTTAAGAGTACTTAAAACATTTTTATTACTTTTTCACATAATTATACAAAATATTTCACTCTATTTCCCCTGTTAAGATGTAACTAAATATTTTTTACTCATTCAGAGAAATCTTACAGAATATTTTGTTGCTGTGGATGTGAACAATATGCTGCAACTGTATGCCAGTATGCTACATGAGAGGCGCATCATCATTACTGCTAGCAAATTAAGCACTGTAAGTACTTCACACATCTCCTTTTAAGCAGGATATATTGAAGTTTTCACAAAGAAGACCCATAGACATCTGAAGATTTAGATATATCCCATGTGTACTTATAAGACAATATCTACATACTTTTTTGATATATGATTTTAATCTGGCTCTTGAAGTACAAAAGTCTGATTTATATAAGACCTCCTCAGATACATTAAATCAGGTTAATTATTTTTTCTTATCAGGAGATGAGACTTCTTTAACTCTCCAGAGTTCATTTCAGTGCCTTCTACCTTGTAAAGAATTCTTAAGAGCTATTATGAGATCTTTATTATTCACTTGTGGCTTTTTCCATTGGAGCTACTTGAAAGAAATCAAGGAGCCATGATAATAGCTACTATCCTAACCTGGTAATAGGTAGATTCATCTTTGTTCCAGAGTAGTGCTTTGGGAGTGTAATAGCTCTGATTTGGAGGACCTCTTCAAACTGATAATAACTTACAACTCAATAGCATTTTTTATTACAGATTTTATACTACTGTGCTTCCTAAAATGTTCTCTTTGGAGGTCTTTCTTTTTTTTTTTTTGTATAGATTCTTTAAATATAAGAATTTTATATTTAAAAATGTATTTTGATATGCACATTATTTTTTATTTTAGGTGTTAAAATTAACATCATGTATATATACATGTATGTTTATATAGATTAGGATAATCTATTTTACAAATGCTTCTCAAAACTCATTATTACTTATTTTCCCTTTTAAAGCTGTAGACATCTTATAAATTATTCACCATTACTTATTATATAAGAACTTGGGTGTTTTTCACATTTTTACTTCATATAGTAGAAATATATTTCTCATTTTAAGAATTTTGAGTCAGAAATTACTTAGCAACCCTGTCATCCAGGCCCTCGATTCACCTATTGGACTGTTCCTCAGTTTCCTTTGTTGGATTGTAATTGAGGGTGGGTATCCTCTAGGACTCTGTCCTGGTTCTTCTCTTCCACCTTCTATATTATTTATTCAGTGAATCAATAATGATGAGATCACCAAGTAAAATAATACAAAAGGATGAGAAAAGAGGGCTTACAGAATACCTGTAGTTAGTGAAATTCACCCAGATGAACTCCCAGCAAAAGAGACAGCAAAGGACTTGTGAAATAGGTAGGAGAGCCAGGAGAGGTTAGTGCTATAAGAATCTAGAGAAAAGAGAATTTAAAGGAATAGTTGGTGATAATGTCAAAGACTGCAGAGAAGTGAAGAAGGTTATGAATTGAGAAAAGACTATTAGATTTGATAGTTAAAAGATTACTAGTAATTTTGGACAGAGTAGTTTCAATTGAACATTGAGATAAAAAACTAGACTTTAAAGAATGAAATAGAGTGAGAGGAAAAGAGGAAGCTCCTTACAGATGTCTTCTCAGAAAGGTTTAGCCACTAAAGAGAGTAGAGATATGGGGAGATAGCTTGTGGGGATAGATGAACAAAGAAACCTCATAAGCTCTCATTGATTATCAGTTCTATGAAAATGATTCTTCAGTTCATTTATTGAGCCCTAATTTCTTCTCGTCTTTATTCTAACATCTTTAACTGCCTTTTGAATATCTGAAACAGTATGTAACATAGATATTAAATTCGACATATTAGGAAACTGAACTAATTATTCTTTTTCTCCCACCCCCAGAACTCTTTCCTCTTCCTGACTTCCCATTTATTGGTTTCCTTGGTATTTTTCTCCTAAGACTCTCCATCTACCAACTTCTGGTATTTTCACTGGCTCTCTATGAAGTCTAGAATTCTTTTCTTTCTCATCTCTTCCTCCTGACTTTTAAGTCTCAGCTGAAGTTCCCCTTATAGAAGGCTTTTTCTAATCCTGCTTTAGTGCTTTCACTCTGAGAATATCTCCAATTTATTCTGCCTTGTTTGTATATAGTTGTTTGCATATTGTCATCCATTAGAGTATAAGTTCCCTTAAAGCGGGGAATGTTTTTTTTTTGCATCTTTTTGTGTTCCTGGAACTAAGCATAATACTTGGTACATAATAGACACTTAATAAATGCTTCTTGACTGACTGAATGTCAGCACCTCCCTATATGATCCCCACCCCCATCTCCCTATTCCATTCATCAAAAACTGTCCAAAACCTCCCCCATTTTCCAGTCCTCTGTAGAACCAGGGAAGTTGTGATATTGGTAGAACTGGAACATAGAAGCAAGCCCTTTGTACTAATAATCTACTTTTTTTTGTCATACCATGGTACTAAAATTTTTTGAGGGGAGTACTCACAAATGGTTATAATGTCTTGTTTTATAAATATAAGCAAAAATATCAAAATCAAATTTTATGAAGTTTTTCAAATACCTAAGATATGTTTTTGTTGAGTATTTCTCATATTTTAAGATTTTATTATTTCATATAAAACATTTAACCAAAAAGAATCACTTGGGCATAGGACAGTATTACTTAAACAATACATTCAATATTAAAGAGGTAGTGAATAAACAGGCCAACTTGTATGCTATAGGTAAAGCTGTGAATTTGTTCAGGCAGTCAGGAAACATTTGGAACTGTGCCCCAAAAGTTAACCAAACTTTGCCTATCCTTTAACCCAGTTGAACCACTACTAATCTTATGCCCCAAAACAATCAATGAAAGAGAAAAAGGACCTGCATATAGAAACTAGTTGTAGCATCCTTTTTATAGTAGTCTCAAACTTGAAACTAAAAGAGTGCTTACTAATTAGGAAATAGCTGAACTAATTTGGTTACCTGCATATAATTGGATTGTTATTGACAAAATGAATAATAATGGAGAAAATGGAAAAGAAAATATGAAGAGTGACATGAGGAAAATTTTGTATGCCAATTTACATGATAACAATAGTGAAAAACAACTTTGATCTTTAGAACTCTGATAAATGCATTGATAAACATAAACAACTAGTTTAAAAGGTAGAATATGAATCCTGGCACCTATCCCCTGACAGAGAATCAATGATCTTAAAATTCAGTGGACATATATTTTTAATATGACCAAAATGGAAGTTCATCTTTATGGACTAAGACTACTGGTTAAGAAAGTTTTAATTTTCATTTTAAAAAGTATTCAGTGGCAGGCAGTGAAAGGTAGAGATAATTTATAAAATGTTTTGTATATCTATATATAATATTTAAAAATGGAATACATTTGAATCAATAGAAATAGTTGTATTAAATTTCTTAGAGTACTACTAATATTGCTGTATGACTTTACTAAGTTTTAGTTATTTTAATGAAGGCAAAATAAGTTGAATGATAAGATTATATTATTGCCTTACGCTTTTATATAGCTTTATACTTTTAAAAGCATTTTCATATATATTTTAATTGTACTTCATAAGCAATTAATGAGATTTATTAAAGTTCACAAAAATAACTAATGGCAATAACAAGACTAAAACTCAAATAAGATGACCATCACAGGTTTGTTTTCAATAGGTAATATTTTATTCATGAATTCAATAATGTACTCTCAAATATAAGTAAAAATGATTATTGATAAATTCTAAAGGCTCGATAAGTAAGATGACATCAAATTTGTTACAACTTTATGTATCATA
Source organism: Gracilinanus agilis (assembly GCF_016433145.1). Classification (NCBI taxonomy): domain Eukaryota; kingdom Metazoa; phylum Chordata; class Mammalia; order Didelphimorphia; family Didelphidae; genus Gracilinanus; species Gracilinanus agilis. Next base: position 98,352,954 of record NC_058133.1, on the reverse strand, counting down.
GATATCTTAGCTCATGAATTTTCTTTTAGCTAAATTTATTTCTAAATAATTTTGCAGTTATTTTTAAAGACAGCCTTTAACTTGTAATACCTTTTTAAATTGTGTTTCCATATTTTTAAAATGTCTATAATGTTCTAAATAAAAGTCAGATCTAAACAATTCAGCTTTTTCTCAGGCTTCCTTTGTTATAAGAATGCTTTAGTAATACCTGGTACTTAATTGATCTGGTATAGAGTTGATTATTTTTAATTGATATTTCTTACTTGTGAATTTTATGTTAAATGAGTTGTATTAGATAGCCTCTGTTGAATAGTAAAGCTTTGAGATTCTGAAGTTCTTTTAAAAAAATTCAATCTGATAAATCACTTTTATGGATTTGCATTTAAGTTCCCAAGGCCTTTGCAAGTATTTTAACTTGATTTTGAAAAGAACATTCTTTCCTCTCCCCTAAATGATTTACATTTGTTTTCTTTAGGACTAGTAAAGACTAATTAATCAAAAACCTAATATTTGTTTTTTAGTATAGTTTACTTCATTAGAATAGTGGGTTATATTTATGTATATATAGCTATAACTTCCTATTTTATTTGTGAAACATTTAAAAAATAAAATATTTTACATAACATTGCCATTTTATTGTCAATAGGTTATATTAAAAAGGACATTTCACCTTAATATCTTTTAAGGGAATTATTCTGAGATCAACTTAATAGTATTTTTAACAGTTTTGAAGATTTAGGTGTAATGTCACCCTTTAAATGATGAAACTGTGCTTCTCTTCACTATCATAGGACAATAGTATTAATTAGAGAAATATTTCTCAGTTCCTCTTTTCCTGTGTCCTAATCCATTTTTGGTGGCAGATACTAAAATAGTTGAATTTATCTTTAAAATTAATTTTAATTGTAGTATTCAGTTCTTGTAAATTTTATACTTTGATCATATTAAAGGTCAAGGACTTACTGATTTTGTTAAATAGAACAAAAATACTCTTTTGGGATTTATTTAAGACTTAGGTATATCTCTTGATAGAGGGAGAAAGGGTCACAATATGTTGACCAACATTTTTAATCAGCAAATAAATTAGTACACTCTTATTTTGTATATTGCCAAAGAATAAACTATCTATTGAATTTTAATCCAAGAAGATTTTACTTCAACATAAAATAGTCTGTTTACCTTAAGAATCTACTTACTCATTGAATGAAGAGTCAGGCCTGGAGTTAAGAGGTGGTGGGTTAAAATGTAACCTCAGGCACTTTCTAGCAGTGTAACCCTGGGCAAATTACCTGACCCCACTTGCCTATCTTTTACCACTCTTCTGCCTTGGAACAAATACTTAGTATACTTAGTATCAGTTCTAAGACAGAAAGGAAGAATTTTTTTTTAAAAAGGAATCTATTGCTAAATTTTTATCTTGGAATAGCAAATATAATATAGGTGAAAATTCTTCCTCTTTTTAAAATCTATTCTAGCTTCAGGGATGTTAGTTTATTGGGATGTTGATTCTTTTGCTAGCTTTGCATTCCAATGAATATAATAATGTGATTTTCATTAACCTTATAGCTTGCTTGAGGCTTTAGTGTTACAGTGGTTTAAGATTCAGTTAGCTAGCTGGAGGATCACATTCTGTAGTAAGCCTTTCTATAGCTATAGATTTGAGCATTTTCATGATAAACTTAAAAATAAAGAAATTTTAGAGTGATTTAAAATCTTTAGGGAAAGTAAATAAGATATTCCTTAAAGTTAATAGCATTTTAATTTTATTTTGACAGTGCTCCTATAACATTATTATGAGTATATTTTAGTAAACACTTATTTACATACTGTTTTCAGTGTTTTGAGACAAAAAATATTTTCTTAAAAAATTCAATTCTAGTATAAATTATTAAAAATGTGATGAATAGTAGACTGGTAAACCTTATCTACAGCAATGATTTTATGCATACTGTAGGCAGGCTCTAGATGTTTAAGCCCCAAGTGAACCTTCTATGATAGTCTAACAGAACATCATAGTGTACTCTTATGTATTCAAAGCAAAGGAATAAATCATGATTTTACAACAGTGCATCAGTTGACTTATTGCTGTTTTGTGACCAGAGATAGAGAGGATTGCTGTTTTAAACCATGTCATTGGTTCTCAAGTCAGTCAAGCTTAAAGGCTTGTCATATCCCTCTATAATTGTACTTCACCAGACTTCCTCTAACTAGTCAGCTGGGGCTGTACATTTTGTCTCAAACACCCAGCTGACCAGCATTTGACAGGAGCTTTCTTATCATCCTGTCAGTAATATGTTAACTAGAGTGAATCTTTTGTGGCCTATAATGGCAAATGGAAGGGATGCTTCACTTTAAAGCAGATGTCTAAATGTTAGCTCCTATATTGACCAATATTTGCTTGGCAAATCTCATCTCCCTAAGTCTGTAAGCATGTTAGTTACAGGGATTTGCTTGGTCAACATATGAGGTCATGCTAGAGTATTTCAAATAAACAATATGCCCTTAGTAGTAGAATTTTGTTGTTAATAAGCTTTAATTTTCTTTTTAAAAATTATTTCTATTGTAAGGCACATAAACATATACATTTCTTCTTCTTAACTTTGTTAAGAAGATATGTTAAGAAAATTCTAAGCAACCCCAGGAAAAACAGACCTTGCTTAAAGAGATGTCTAGAGGATGTTGTTCACTCTAGAGATGTTTTCCTGATTTACCTAGCCTGAATTCCAGTGTTTAATTTGAAATCCAAAATTCTATTCAGGCAATCTCCATTGGCAGAAGGACAAAAATTACCTGAAACTTTTAAGGGTGAGGCTTATAATTTTGTTGTTTATAGTTGGGACGTGATCTGCTTTGGCATTCTGGTGAAGCTTATTGGCCTCTTTCTCAGAATATTTTTAAATTAAGAAAATGAGATATATAGGTTTACAAAGGAAACCAATTATGTTGAAATTTAGTTATATATTAAATAGCACGTTCATGGCCCTCCACTTTAAGAACCCCTATCCTAAGGAGTACAAAATTTTAACACAAATTATTTTTCAGATTTTCTAAGAATTAATATGTTACTCACATTTCGATTTTTGAAAAAATTCTGCCATGGAGTCTTTAAACCTCAATGCTGTAATAATCAGTTAAAGTAGGACATGATTCCACATACCAGGTCTTACCATCTTTGTTAATCTATTCATTTGATCCGTTCCTTGAACTTTATTGTAATCTGCATTTGATACTATAAGAATGTAAGTGAAGTAAAACTTCTGCCATTACCCTGGACTCTATAGATCTTTTAAAAGGGGATAGACAGGTTAATTCAGAGATGTACAAAGAGATGATATGGGGAATGTTCCAAACAGGGAAATACTGAAAATTTATATCTTCATTATCATGAAGCCAAGAGCCTTTTCTCAGGGAACCAGCTTTATCTAATGGTGTTGTCAATTTGTTCCCAACAGAAAAACAGCTAACAAAACCTATGAACATATTGTATTCACACGGAAGCATTCACTTTGCAAAATGTAAAACAGTCACATTCTTAATATTTTTACTGCTACTAATAAAAAGAAAAACTCAATCACACTTTATTATATAGCACTCAGATTTTGCAAAGCACTTCCCTCAAAACTCCCTTGTAATAAGGGCAAGAACTTCTACTTTAAAAATGGGAAAGCTGAGATTAAGAAAAATAAAAGGTCTTGGTTATTTAAATGGTCTTGATCACTTAATCATAAATTGCTTTGTGTTATAATTATTTATGTTCAGATCATATCTTACCTGAATGAATGCAAGAACCTTTCAAAAAATAAATATTTGTATTTTTCATAATAACCATAAAAGTATCATTTTAAGGGTATTTGTGGGGACAAAGGAAAAAGTAAAGACACCCAGTAAAGAAGACGACTTCTACACTCCATCAGTGAATCATTGAGTTAACAAACTTCCCTTTAAAATGTAAACACAATGGAGAAATTATACTTCTTTATCATTTTATACTTTATGGTCATCTAATACAACACCCTCCTTCCTATTAGAGAGATGGGAATTGGGGCATGGAGATCAATTTCCAAGATCATACTTAGAGTTATTAGTAGATTTAGAATTTAAATGCAGTCCTCTTTTTACTAAATCTTAACTCCAATCCAAATTTTAATTCCCTCTGATAAAGCAACAGTTTCAGTTAGATATTAGGAAAAGATCCTAATTAAAGTAATTTACAATAAGGTGGTAAATTATTAATAAATCTAATTAATGGGGAGAGGCATAATAGCATGTGCCAGCAAAATCAAACCACCATCACTGCATTGATCTCCAGTCTCCCCTTAGACTTATGGACATAACCTAGGACCCTAAATCCAAGAACCTTGGGAAAAGCAGTCCCCCTCCAAAGCAGGCCTGCTTCCACTATAGCTCCCAAAGCCATAATTGAGGAGAGAATTAACTGTAGAGAAAGGGCTCACCATATTTGCTACTGCCAGAAACAACAGCTGACCAATTGCCATTAACAAACAAATATAAGAGCACTGGGAGTAGAAGCATCTCTAAACCACTAGTCCTGCTTCCAGTCTAGTCCTTATAGTCATAATCCAAGGAAATGCCTCTTGTGGAGCAGGGGCTATTCGCTCCCGTTAACTTCCAACCAACTGCCAGTCTAGCTTCAACAGCAAAGTACCCTAAGAGATGGGAGGCAGCATATGACAAGCAAATCAAACTATGACCAGCATCACCTTGATCACTCTCTTCATGTGGAGAGACCTAGGATTTTAATTGCCAAATAATTGAGTTTACATTTTATTTTAGAGGCAGTAGGATGGCCCAGGGGTTTTTGCTTTAGAATTATTGATTTAGCAGCTGTAAAGCAAGATACTTTTGTCTGAGGAAGATTATGTAGGAGACTAGACCAGATAAGACTTGGCAAATAATTGGATGTGATAGTTGAGGAACAGAAGGAAGTTGAGTACAACTTCTAGCATGTTAACTTAGGTTAACTAGAAGAATGGTGGTATCATCAATAACAATCATGTAATTAGGAAGTAAGGATAACTTGAGGAGAAAGATAATGAGTTCTATTTTGGTCATGTTAAGTTAGAGATGCTTAGATAACACATGTAGCTGGAGATGTCTACCAGGCATTTAGCAATGAAAAGACTAGGGGCTAGGAGACAAATAGGAAATGAATTTCGAAGTCAATATAGTGTTTGCATCTATAAGAAGAGAGAGTAAGGGAGAGGGAGAGAGAGAGGGAGAGAGGATGAACTAGGTTTAACATGTAAAAGAGGGTCTAGGATAGAGTCATAGGGTTCATACATGCATAATGTCAGTACTCAGAAATTTGTACCGCTTTAGCATCCACAGTGGTAGGAAACTCAGCTACCTTTTCTGGGTGTTTTTATATGCTTTGGGGACTGCCAGATGATACATCACCAGTGCAAAGCCTGCCATTATATTTGAATCACAGACTCTTTCCTACTTCTTTCTCTACACTTTTCTACCTTGTCTCTGTGTCAGGGCCAACTAGTTAGTAATATTTTATACTTAACATTTGGCTTGAAATTTTCTAACTTTGCCATTGCTTAGAGAATTCTCATTTCTCATCCTCTTGTTGTGCCTAGGATATGCTCAGTCCCAAGCAATATGGCAAGCCTGGCTGTAGCATTCCACATTCTGTGTACATATGTGGCAACAGGATAGATATTGAAATGGCCTATGTGGATAGAGGAATGATATATGAAGCATGGTCTATATTAATAATATACATTCATTTTGTACCAAATGGTATATTTTCACTCACCTGCTAATCAAGACAATTACTATAGTGAGAATTTCAAGAATGTTCCAAGGGCCTGGAATGAGGAGCAAGATTTTTGTCTTCTGGTCTGAAAGATCAGGTGAGGAGTGGAACAGCAGCAAGGAAGATATTGCATAAGTATAAGATATAAAGCACAGTCTGTCATAGGGTAAGCTGTAGAGTAAACCTAATGGTAGAATATCAAATCCTAATTGTGGAGGAGGGGAAAGCTTCTGAAGTAAGGGTTTTCCTTTAAAGTACAGAAAATAAAATTCCCATCATATTTTCTTATTCATAGAAAAGACCAGTTCAGTTGCATTGCTGATTATCGGAAGAAGAGAAATGTATAGGGCTAAACAGAGGAGTTTATATTTTATTCTACATGACTCAAATCTAATGTTGATAGTATAGATTTCATTTAGTATAGAATTCATTTTTGAATTCTGAAATATATCATATATCATTTTGAAACCTATTTCAATATTTTCTCTTACTTCTTTGTTTAAGAGAACTTCTTGGACTAAAAAAACCCATTAATTCCAAATAGGAAATGACTAGAAATTCCAAATTTCATTATTACTGATTTATTTCTTCTTATTTTACTTCTGGTTGCTTCATGAGTAAATTTAAGAATTAATTGCTGCATATAATTTAGCTCCCTTAGATCTAAAAGTTTGAATGTGAATAGTATTGGATAGAAATTCAAGAGGAGAAGGCCACACAAACTTTTTTAAAAATAAAAAATCTGGGGCAGCTGGGTAGCTCAGTGGAGTGAGAGTCAGGCCTAGAGACAGGAGGTCCTAGGTTCAAACCCGGCCTCAGCCACTTCCCAGCTGTGTGACCCTGGGCAAGTCACTTGACCCCCATTGCCCACCTTTACCACTCTTCCAGCTATGAGACAATACACGGAACTACAAGGGTTAAAAAAAAAAATTTAAAAAAAATCTTTTTGTGAGTTAGATATCTCTCTAAATTGTATTATATCTTTTTAGCCAATAGGATGCTATTTAGGACTTTGAATATATGTCTTGTTCACAGATTAGATAGAATTTCTAAGGTTTGTTTTAAATTAATTTTTAAAATAAATATTTCTCCTTTGACTTACATAAAATTCCCCTCTTTGACTATAGTCCTTTTACTTTTCCTACTTCAGTTTTAAACCTTCTCCTTTTTCCCCTTATGCTCAATTCCTTTATTCCTTTCTATTCTTATAGCCCTTCATCTCTCTTTTTGCCTTTAGTTCCCTTCCCACCTAAACTCAATCTCAGCAATTTTACATTCCAGTACAGTACTTTTCTCCACTATTGAATCCCTGAAACACTACTATTTTTATAGTGTTAATCCTCAGTGTTTGTCCATCATCAATCCATTCCTGGATTTTAAAGTCCTACCCATGAAAGGGAGAAAAAAGCTAAATTTCTAGATAAATTATTAATAGTCATCATATGGCACAAATTTATCAATGTTTCACTAGTTTTGAAAATAATATAGTAGAAATTCTATTTTTTTTAAATTCAGGATGACATTTTTAGGTTATAATCACCCGTTACTTGTTAGAACAAGACCAGTCTTTCAAGTCTTGCTATTTGCATATAGCATATACCTAGTATACCTAAAACAGTAAATCATAGTAATTAATAGAGATAATAAATGACTTCAGCATGTCAGTGAGACACAAAACAAGTACACAAGAAGCATTTTAATCCTTTTTTTTAAATCATTTATTAATATTCATTTTTAACATGGTTACATGATTCAAGCTCCTACTTTCCCCTTCACCCCCCGCTGTCCTCCCACCCATAGCTATCCTTATTATTCTTTAAGTAATAAACAAAAGAAACAAAAAATTGTCAATAATAAAATTGTTAATAGAAAGAAATTTTTTCTAATATCAAAAACCTAACAAATATATAAAAGAACCTATATAAATACAGTTTCATTTTTTTATAAAATCAAGGAATATGCTCATAGTTATCTTGAACAAATATAGTAAAAATGTCAATGCCTTCTAATCTAACATTTAAGGTAGTACTGATTTTAAAATCCAACAAATTATTTATTAAGATTAATGTCATAAAGTATAAATAAAATAAAAATGAATAAAATTATTAAGAATTATGAAAAAAGAAAATGGTGAAAAAAATATTACAACCTAACTTAAAAACACAGTGCAAAGAAGTAATTACAAAACTTGTTTGGCATTTGAAAAAAAGGAAATTAGAAATGGTTGTGAGGCTATTGAGGTTAGTATTTTGATATTTTAAAATATGGGCAGTGAAACCATTACTCAATTAAAACTGAATAGCTATTGGATTTGGATCTATGACTTGTACTACACACTAAAAGAAACTCTTAAGTGCTTAGTGGTTTGAATATGTTCTTAAAAATCATTTTTTAAAACTTGCAAAAGAAATAATTGACACAGCTCTGTAAGAGAAGGGCATTATGCAAATCAAACAAATTGAAGAAGTTTTTGAAGGCAGAATATGAGTTTGAATATACAGACAGGGTGGAAACAATCTATTGTAATATATAAATTAACTAGCACAAAGTAAAATATTAAAGTGTTGATATACAATGAACTTTATGATGTTTACCTCCAAAAAAACACTTCTTTGCAATATGCTTCTCTTACTGTGATAATTTATTTCACATGGATTATGCTTGAGCTCACAAATCTTGACACACATTCTTTAACTCATCATGAGAATATGCCTTCATCATATTGGATAATATAAGCAGTCTTTTAATAATCCACTTTTCCAAGTCTTGATTCATTGTCATAAGTTTTCAGTGATGTTTTAAAGAAGGTAAATTCCAGGCTATTTAAGCATATTTATAAATAAAATTTCTTACTTTTCACTGTAATAACTGTTACAGTCTTTTAAAGTGTTTTTTATTAGCTACATCTAAAGAATGTTTCTTTTGAATAATATCTAACCAGAAAAATCTCAGAATTAAAAACACAACCAAAAAGATGAGTAAAACATGTATATTCATGAAATGATATTGAATGAACTAATGGTTTGAGAGTGAGTTCTATCCAGTTTCAACAATGTCAGTAGTAACACATGTGCATGATGACTATTACTGTCACAAAATGAAATCATATCAAAATTGTTGTTTGTCCAAAATAATTCACATTTGATCAAATGTATCAGATAATTGGAGTAAGGTGAAATAAACAGTTGATCTACTAAGTTATTTTTCTAAGATCACAGAGCTATAAGTGTTAATAGTAGAATGTGGACCCAGGATTTTCTGGCATGGTCCAGCATTATGCAATATTGACTTCTCCTTCCAGGGAGATCATAGTGTGGGAAATACAGATGGGACAAGTATGAGCCCTACTTTGAGGAGATCCTAGACTGGGCTGGTAGAGGCAGACAAGAAAGGTGTAGGCATGGCTATATTAATAATCACTGCATTGTTACCTTGGTTGGATTTTCATCATTCCTAAGGAAGTATATATATCAAGGCTCAGAATGTGTTGTCAAGGACTTGTGTTGTTGGCACTGACGTAGTCTTTATCACTTATATATGTGATTATAATTCATCCCTTTGATATATCCTCTGCCTAAGTCCTTAGGAAACTCATAATATAAGGATTACCTTAGAAACACCACTCCAGAGATTCTGGATCTCCTTTGCTTTTTTTCTGTAGCCTTCAAGCAGGTCCAGAGGGTATGGATAGATGTTGATGTACTTCTTTGGGCTAGTGGAAACATGTACTGAATTCTCATTCCAGCCAGTCAACTTTAAAGGAATTTAAAACCAATAAAGTACTTTACTGCTTGATGAGACTATTAATCCTCATATACTAGCTATTTTAGTAGAAATTAAGAAAAAAAGAGAGAGAGAATTCCAGATAGACCTAAAAGGATACACAGAACAAAAACAGTTTCTTTGAATAAACAGATTTTCTTGTTCATTATTTATTAATTCATTTTGTTCTACTTTGTTAAATGCTAAAGGTTTTATGTAAAATTTTATTCAATATTTTATATAGCTATTGCTTTTTCTGGTAGTTTTAAATTTTACCCAAAAATTTAAAATCCCATCAGTTATAAGAGGTTCTTAATTCTCCTTTTTTCACCTTTGCCATTTTGATGAAATCTGTGGCTTCCTTAGAATAATGCATAAAATAAAATAAAATTTCAAAGGGACCAATTATATTGAAATATAGTTAAAATTTAAAACTTATATGTTCTTAAACTGCTCGAAATTTATCCACAGAACCTTTGCACTTCTGTAAATCTCAGGTCTGGAGCCACTGCTATAAAAGTATTTCTTTTTAAGATTCCAAATTTGAATATGTCGATTCTGTATTCTTTTGCAAAAGGTAGGAGATGGCATGGCACATAAATACTAAAGTATCCTAAGTGAATTGATATATAGGAAGAGGCCAAATAATGGACATTGAAAGTAAAAAAAACTTATAGAATAGTAAGCATGCATATTTGTAGGTAAGAGATGTTTTGGGAAATAAATTTTAGGATTGGCTATATAGGAGAATGTAGGAAGAACTAGTAAACTATGAAGTACAAAAAATAGAGTAATAAAAAATGTAGAATTGAAGAGATGGTGCCTACTTGGGTAATTTTGAGGATAAATGAATAAAATGAAATACTAATTTAATACAGTGGAGTTATCTGAGAAAATGGAAGAGATTTTGATCTCTAATATATATGTGTAAATATGGAGAAAAGAATATTATTAAAGCAAAATATATAAAAGGGTCAAAAGTTAATTCAGCATTGACTTTTTATTTACAAAAATATGACTTTTCAAAATATTCTTTTGAAAATGTACCACGCTTTTAAAATTTTGAATTATTTTGCAGTGATATAATAGTAGCTTTGTAGTTTTCTTCTTAGTATTCTCTTATTCTTATCTTTGAGTGTAAATTAAGTGTTTATTTTTAAACCAGATGGTTTATTTATCACTCTTCCATCTGCAGCAGTTTATTCTCTGTAGTTACAAAATTTTGGTATTCGAATTTCTCATTTGTGTATTAAAGTGCTAACAAAGCCAACTAGTTTAATGCTGGATAATTCCAGACCATGTATCATTGAGTTTGGAATATATAACACATTCTTTTTAAAAATTTTATTTAGTATATTTTTCCATGGTTATATGATTCATGATTTTTTCCACCCTCTTCCCTCCCCCCTCCTGGAGCTGACAAGCAATTCCACTGGGTTATACATGTATCATTGTACATAACACATTCTTAACAGACAAAAATCTGCCCTGTCACACATGTTGAAGTCAGTAGGATTTCTGCATGACTAAATAAAGATATAGTTGGTAAGGGGTTACTAATATTAAAGAGTAGCATTAATTATATTGGCAGTGTGGTGGAAATATGAAATCTCTGGTTATTGAGTATACTTACTAATATTTTGATAGTGTTTTCATAAGTGAGCATTGCTCAAAGGGATTTGCTTTTCTTACTTCATCTACTGATTGTTGAAGAATCTGATATTGCATCACTGGTGCTCCAAATATATACTTTTCTGCTTTAAATAAAATGAAGGCACTTTTCATTTACCTCAAAAGACATTGTAAATCCTGTAGTTTGCTTTTTTCAGTATGAAAAACACACACTGGATTTTGTTTCCTAAAGAGTGGAGTAATAATTTGAATTTTATCATTAAGACATACACAAATTTAGAATGTTTAGTTTTTTGAAGTGTTAGTTTTCATTTTATAAATCTACTCTATGGAAATCCTACTGAAACTGTAAATCTTAGTAACGGCTAAGCAAAAGTTTTGTTTGAAGTATATCTGACTAAAATGGATAACTAACTTTTCATAGAGTTCATTCCTTTGTACAATGGTCATTACTTAAATTTTCTGTTTGAGAACAATAATGCTATAATAATATTCTCTATTCAGCATTAAGGACATTAATACATCCATCTAGTGATACACATATGTTTTAAGGTTCTAAAACTGATACTATAAGGGGCAGGTTGCTCCCATTTACTGAATATGTCTCCTGACTGGGATATACCTATAGAAAACCATTTCCCCAATGAGAGTAAAGGAATTTATTCTCTTAAAATTAACTTATCTTGATATTTCATTATATTTATTCCCTATTTAGAAATAATTTAAGTTACTTCTTCAAAATTAGTTAATCCTTAATCCTGTCATCAGGGATCCCTTCTTTTTCTAACTCCCCATTATTTATTATTCTATAATTTAGACTGAAGAAATTTTCTCTTTTATTTCATGAAAAAAACATGCTGTTGTAGTGAAATGAATATAGGACTGAGAGTCAGTAGACTCAGTTTTTAGTTTTCCTCATATTCTGTGTGGTCTCAGAAAATCAACTTAATCACTTTGTGCCTCATTTTCCTTATATGTAAAAAAGGGGAATAATGGCACTGACTTTCTAGTGGTATGGTAAGGATACAATAAAATATTTGCAAAACATTTGCAAATCTTAAGTGTCATATAAATACTTATTATTAAACATTAATGGAGTGTTGGGTACTATTAGTTGGGAATACAACAGCAGAAACAACAATAATAGATTGAATTTATATTGCTTTAAGATATGTAGAGTGCTTTAAATAAATTAAAAGAACAACTTTTGGAAGTAGGTGTTATTACTGTCACCTTTTATAGATGAGGAAACTTAAGACTTTCAGAGTTGAAGTGGCTTTTCCAGGATCACACAGTAAATATCAGAGGCAGGATTTGAATTCAGTTCTTCCTCACTCCAAGTCCATTGTCACCTGGTCAATCATAACAATAACAGTAATACCAAACCAGCTTTTATTTGGTGTTTTAAGGTTTGCAATGTTCTTTACATAAATTCAGTCATTTGATCCTCACAAGAACCCTAATAGATAGGTGCTGTTATTATCCATATTTTTACCCTTCAGAAAAATAAGATTGACTAATGAGAACTCATAAAAGAGAATTTAAAAATGTGTGAGATAGGGACTAGATGAAATTGGCTTGTTTTAGAGTTAGTGTATATGATTTATATAATATTAATAAAATCAGTTGGCACATGGATGTGAAATATTTTTTAAAAATTCAATCATAATTAAGTACCTGTTATTAATAATTAAGTACCTGTTATATGCCAGACACTATACTAAATGCTGGACATACAAATAAGAAAATAAAGATATTTCCTGCCCTCAAGGAGGTTACCATGTAATAGGGGAAGACTGTACCCAAAAAGAAGCTTCAAAGTCTCCTTAAAAAAAAGGGACACTAAAGAGTTCCCACCACAGAGGCATAATATTCATGGAGTCAAAACCAAGCAGAGCATCTGATGGAAATTGAAGGGTTACTTAGAAAGTTCTGAGCCCTCTATAAAGGCAGACTTTGGAAATTTATTAATTGGAAATTAATTATTGCCCTTGAGCCTTCTAGTCAGAGGAGAAAGTCAGCTAAAAGATCTGGGAAGCAGAGTTTCACTCTGCATGGTGATAAAATTTCAAGTGATCAGTTTTTCTTGGAGGAGGCATGATTTTTGTGGAATAGAAACCTAGCAGAGCTGCTGATAGTATCTACGGAAGTTCCTTTCAACAATATAGATCTCAGCTACTTGGCCACAAGTTGATCTACTTAACATTCTGATGGCTTTTCTCTATTTCTCCTCACATCAAGATGATACTGGGTCTGTTTCCCAAGATCAGAGAAAGGGGAAAAGAACTCATATTCCAAAATATTTATAGTAACTCTCTTTGTGTTGGCAAACAATTGGAAGCTGAGGGGATGCCCATTAACTGGGGAATGACTGAACAAATTGTGGTATAATATTGTGATAGAATACTACTGTGCAATAAGAAATGATGAACTGACTGATTTAAAAAAAAAACTTGGAAAGAACTACATGAGATAATGAACAGTGAAATGAATAGAACAGGGAGAATAATGTACTATAAAGGGGGCCAGTAATGTAAGGGGTTAAAATGAAAGGGTTGGACTAAATTATTTAAGAGTATGGTCACCAGGAATTAGTTACTCAATTCCAAAATGATTTTTTTTTCTTTATGGTAATTTATTGACCAAAGGAGAGAGAGTAAAAGTAAGAAATCAGATGGTAGGGCAAGATATCTAACCTAACACACTAAGTATTTTGCTCTGGCTCCTGGCTCAACCTAGGAAGGGCTAGTTAGTCCTCAGCTGGAGGGGCCTCAGCCTTGAGTTGAGGGCCTGGAGATGAATAAGTAAGGACTTCAGCCATGAAGCCTCTCCCAAGAGGGGAGGCCTCTCCTGAGGCTAGTTCCTTCAGAAAATCCAGAAAGGAGTCAGTCTTTTTCACTCACCCATGTGGTAGTTCAAAGGGAGAGATTTAAGAACAGTCTCACCAAGACCAGGGTCTCAGGTCTATGAAGCAGATTCTTCATTAGTCTCCAACTCGAACTCGAAACTCCAAAGCATGAAGAGGTCTCACAGGAAGTTGTAACTCCTTTTTAAAGATGCTTCTTTGCATCACTTCCTGTGCCTTCCTCTACTTTTATGTGGATCAATTATAATCTATAGTTTTGCTTAGGACTGCCCAGAGAGCAGTCAGTGGTTTCTAATTCATCACCCACTTTCACACAGGTGGGTCACAGACCTCCCTCACTCAAGTGTAAGTGGGGTATATAGTCTTCTGGTGATTAAATCTAGAAATGGGCTGGGGAGAGTTAATCTCATCTTCACAATACCCAGCCATGGAATTAATCCTGGAAAAATAAACTCTGAATGTTACCTCCAGAAAGTGAATAAAAAGGTGAAATATGAAAGGCTTAATTTGTATGTATGTGTTGGCCACCTTGAAGATATCTTTGGTGATGCAGGGAAGGTGGGGAAAGTCTGGGATTCTAATGGATGGGGTGTATTACATAGATATGAAGAAAAGTAAGCTAAACATACAGGAGATTTGTGATTTCATTAATGTACTATCTTTTTCTTTGTGGAAATGCTTGTTTTGTTTGATTTTGTAAAATCTGGAATAAAATTTTTTCTTAAGATATCTGTATCACTCTGTTTTCCTATCATCCCTTGTCATGCAATCAGTCCATCCTCTCCCTATTATACATTTCTGATGTATTTTATTATGTTTTTAAAGAAGTTTTTATTGGTTATACACTGAACCTCCCTTTTCCTTCTATACGTTATTAATTTTTAAATTTTGAAAATTGTTTTGCTTTCTGCAGTATAGCAGAATGTTGGTATTAAAAGATATGCTTTTATTTGCAGAGACATTTTGCGGTCACTAAAAGAACTTTACAGTTTTCAGAAGGCATTTCATCCTGCTTTTATCATGTTTAGTTTTGGATTCAAGTTTTTTTTTTGTTGTTGTTGTTTTGTCCAACCTTTTTTATATTATTTATACTAACATTAAAGATATGATTCACATTGTTGTAATTTCTTAACATTCATAAAGTGCTATCTGCAAAACAAACCCAATTATAAAATAATGATATTGATTAACATATGTAAATTGTGGGGCAGCTGGGTCGCTCAGTGGATTGAGAGTCAGGCCTAGAGACGGGAGGTCCTAGGTTCAAACCTGGCCTCAGACACGTCCCAGCTGTGTGATCCTGGGCAAGTCACTTGACCCCCATTGCCCACCCTTACCACTCTTCTACCTATTAGGCAATACACAGAAGTTAAGGGTTAAAAAAAAACGACATGTAAATTGTGAAGTTTCTCAGCACTATACTATATTTCTAAAATATGCACAGCCATTTTTTCATTTGTATTAATTTCTCAGAAATATTTGGTAAATGAGCTTGAATATAAACCAAAAGAATGTAAAATTGTGCAAAATATACACAAAAGAGTGTAAAACTGTGCAAAATGCTGGGTATTGAAAGCCTTAATGAATGCATGACTTCTGTAAAATAATTCCAGAAGCATAGATCCCTAAACAAATTGCTAGTAAATATTTGACACATTTAAACAGTACTCCAGGGTGAATTTCAAGAGAAAACCATAGTAAGTATCCCCTCGAGAATAATTTATATGTCCTAGCTACCTAAGATCAGAAAAATCTCTAGTGAGACCATTAAATTAATACTTGAAATATGCTTTGTTGTTTTATTACAAGGGTAATATCCAAATTAATTTATTATTTTTCTTTAACAAATATTTAAATTATTTGTAAACTGCCTTTCCATTTCATCTGACAAGATATTTGCTATAATAATTTTATTCTCCAGCTCTTCATAAAGTTTTATCATAAAACAATTGGGTTTGTCAGTTATTGAAGTGGATGTTATGAGAATTAACATCTGTATCAATATATATCCTTATTTTGCTGTACTGCCATATGATTTTAGTAGTATATATTTTTTTGGTCCTCTGCCATACTTAGGCTGGGTAAAGCAGTAGTAGAATATGATGTATAAAAACGTGAGGTTTTATTTCATGGTTTGTATTGATTAATGGGAACAATTTTGTACTAATGCTAGCAATGTTATTGTAACTCCAGTTATGGATATTACTTTACATGTCTTTGCTAGAATTCAGAGTGAAATTCATCACATAATTGTTTGTGACTAATATAGGTATTGGCTTCCTTTAAAATATAAAGCTAGGAAGATAGTGACAGTGTCTGGATAATATTTAATGGTGGCAAAATCCTTTACTTGAGTACCCAGCAAATAAGCATTTTCTAGTTAGAATGGGAAATCGATGCAAGTGAGCTAATTGAGCTTTTTTCTATTAATCATGCTTTTTAATGGATACCTATTTTAACAGGTTACTCATTTGGAAAAGTTAGGAAACGTAGGGGCCTTTGGAAGTTAACACTTAATCTTTTTAGATTAGCAATTCACTACAGTGATTGGGTTAAATAGTTTAAAGAACAGAAAGCATTAATTTAACTTTCAAAGATGCTAATTTAAAACCAAGGAATGTTAACTTAAGAAATGTGTGAGTTTGACACACTAAAACAGAAATAGAAGTCCCAAATCACAGCTAATTCTTTGACTTTTCTTCAAGTGGAAAGACCATAAATAATTTCATGATCTGTAATGGTCACACACAAGTATTTGAATGCCTCCTAGTGGTGCTTTCTCTAATGATAATATGTTTTAAAAAGAATGTTTGATAAAGGAATATAATAGATTAAAATACTAAAGCAAACATTAATGATATCAGCAAATTTAATTAAAATCAAAATGCATTCTTTGAGATGCAAAAAATAATTCAAAATCAAGTCAACGTAGTTTAGATAAATGCTGTGTTAAATAATAGAAATATTTCTTCCCATATGTTAAATGTAACAAATTATCCGCTAAATATTTTATACATGAGCCAAAATTATCAATAATAATTTTGACTTCTTTACATATGCAAGGTAGTTTTAAATTCTAATTTATTAAATTTTGTGTGCTTCTTTGTAGTAATGACATTCCTATTCTAAAATACCTAATTATAATTGATTGAATTACAGAATAAGTATAACTAATACTTTAAAAAAATTCTCTGATTTATTTCATATTAATAAAATGGTTTAATTAGTAATCTTACACAACTAAATGATTGGAAATTATTGATACAATCACTTTATTACATACTTGAAAATAGTGACAGCAGACAAACTTTATTTATGATGGAAATTTAAGCAGTTTTTTAATGAATTGTGATGATAGGGTGATTGTGGGACAGAGAAGAGAGATTCTTTTCTTAAGTATTCAAAAACAATTAGTGGTTTGCTACACAACAAAACAATAATTAAAATGCCATTTACCTTTAAAGTAGCAACAATATAATTGAAGCTGTTGTGACATAAAAGTAGGATACAAAATGTTAATCTGGAATGAGCAGTTTAAATATGAAATTATGATATACTTGGCTTCCTGTAGTATAACTGTCAAGCTTGGGCAGTTCGCTGGTCAATAGTGACATTCTCTGTGTCAGTGAACAGAGTCTCTTGATACCATAACCTGCAGTTCACACATTACTGAAGCTCCAACTGTCGAACAATCAAGTCCCTTGGTATTATTGCAGCTTCCAGACTCTCCTGACTGGCTCATGTTTCATTCTTTGGCAATTTGCCCTAATGATATCCCTCAGGAGCTTTCAGACCTTCTTCTTTTCCATATTTAATCGTGCTATATTTATCTGAGTGATGAGCAAACTGTGATGCACACATTTTATTTTTTGTGATTTTTTTTGCTAAAACATTCATCCAAATATTAATTTTATGTTTATTTGTCATTGAAAATTTGAGTCTTGTATATTTAAGTAGACAAAGGTACCGACAGTTTATTAGAAAATTGATTCTTGCTATATTTTTATAAAGAGGTTGATCTAAAATACATATGGACCTTAGATTTGTTATGGTAGATATGATCATTTAATTTTCTTCATGAAATTAAATAATATTGAACATTATTTTATATTTATTATTCTCAGCTAGAAAGTTCTAGT
Source organism: Gracilinanus agilis (assembly GCF_016433145.1). Classification (NCBI taxonomy): domain Eukaryota; kingdom Metazoa; phylum Chordata; class Mammalia; order Didelphimorphia; family Didelphidae; genus Gracilinanus; species Gracilinanus agilis. The sequence continues at coordinate 98,334,770 of NC_058133.1, read as the reverse complement.
TGTTAGTATTCATGTTAAATGTTGAGCTTGACTTTTCAATTTTAAACCAACTTAATCATTGTCATCTTTTAAAAAATTTTTTAGTTAACTGCTTGTCTTCATGGATCAGCTGCACTATTATATCCAATGTACTGGCAACACATATACATCCCAGTGCTTCCATCACATCTACTGGACTACTGCTGGTAAGTTAGGTGATACAATGTATCTTTATATCTTTTACTATCTAAAAGCCTGCAACTCTCTTGTTTTATATTTTGGAATATCTCAGTTATTTGTGCAATATGCATTCCTAAACATAAGAGATTTGTTAATGGTGTATACTTAGAAAAAAAAGTCTTAGGCATTTACTTTTGTAGGGACATATATAAAATCATGTTTCCCCACCAGCATATATTTATCATTCCATCTTCCCATCTATCAAAAGAGACAAGGAAGTTTTAGGCATTATTTTTCACATTGGTCCTGGAATAGCAAGTTCTGGCTGTGGGATACCAATGGAAGACAGTAATAATATATGTGTATAATATTCAGTCCTACAGTCAGATTCTAGTTCCTAAAGATACAGTGGAGAAAACTATTCCCAGTTAGAGTTGGCTTCAAGACTGTGGACTGTTATAAAGGTGTTAAGGGTTGGAATGGTGGGAAGAGAATGGTCTACAGAATTGTGCATTTGTATCATATGGTTTAGAATTGATTACGACTTGAGATGTTCTAGTCTAATGCCTTTATTTTTATTGAGGAAGCTGAGACCTATAATGATTGAAATTCTTAGGGCCCTTTTTCAATTTTTAACTCTGAAATTTCTGGAGATTACCTGTAATAACATGTGTTTTCTTATGGTCTCTGTCCTGACTATAAGACTATATAGCATCTTCATAACATCTTTACTTTTCATAGATATAGCTTGTAATCCCAAAGGAGTCTAAGGTTGTTTTTTTTAATTATCTTTAAAAAACAGTTAAAAAACTATGTTTAAAAACAATAGGATTCTGCTATTTACCTTTTACACTATTAAAATTATGTTTATTACTTTAAAAATGACAGACTTAATTTTTAATTTTAAGAATTTAAAAATTATTTTATAATGGAGTTTATATAATGGAATAGTTTATATTATAGATAATATACCTAAAATTATTTAACTTCTTACAATGCATTGGATAATTTTTCTATTGAGTTAATTTTTCTGATTATCTATATAAGTAGTAATCCTCAAAGGAAACATCGGGTCTGTAGCTTAACATTTGAGAGAAATTCTCTATCAAAATATCGCAGCCAAACCAAGGTTAAAAGGTTTGAGTAGAAGCTTTCCACAGCTGTACTTCCATGACTACATTAAGGTACATCACCTTGTAATGGTGCCCAATGACCTACCAGTGCTCTACTGATTTTTTTCATCAGTGGGAAAAATAGAAGCAGTTGGCAGGGCATTTCTGGCATCCTCTTAGAGTTAGCAATTGACCATTGTGTCATAGGTTAACAACTTTGTGAATAGCCATGTAGCTAATTAGCAAGTAAAGTGAAGTCTGGAAACAACCTTCTTTTAACTTTTAATTTAGAGCTCTTTTCATTATTTGGTAAACTAACTTCTCTCCTGCAAGAATATAAATGTCTTTTATGTAATAAAGAACTTAACTTATAAAAATGTGTATCACTTAAAGAACTTCTTATATTGATTTGTATTTAGTAGATGTTTAGTAGTAACTTTATTAGTTAGGCTTGATTTAAATATTCAATTAAATCCCTTTTTACATAATCTAATTTTCTAAAACCAAACCTTTAAGAACATAATTCTAATAAATGGACAGTGTTTTGATAATAGATAACAGCTATCATCAGCATCACTTTAATTTTTCTGTGTAAATCTTTAAACTCTTAAGAGTCATGGTAATTAATAGGTCTTTGATTTAGGCAATTCCATAGACACTTACAAACTTAAAGAACTTCTAAATTAAGGTACAAAATAATCAGTCTTACAGCTTTCCTCCAAATGAAGAAAATCTGAGAGGGCTGTGACTTTTATAGTGCTACTACCCTTTCCTGTCATAACTGATTATTTTAGTCCTTGTTATTAGTAGCTAGGTTTTTTCCTGCTAATGGAACCCATGTAAAGAGATAGTACTGGATTTTTTTATCAACCTTTGAATCTTACCACCATTTCATACCTTCTTATACATAACACTGTATAAGATAATGGTGATGATAATTGATAATACATTTATATATTTCTTACTATGTGCCAGGCTCTGTGCAAAACACTTTACATTATTAATATCATTTGATTCTCACAACAACTTTAGGAATTTGGTACTATTATTATTCCCCTTTTATAGATGAGGAAACTGAGACAGAGGTTAAATGACTTGCCATGCATCACATAGCTAGTAAGTATTTGAGTTCTGATGTGCACTCAGGTCTTCCTGACTCCAGGGCTGAGGCTTTATCTACTGTACCACCTTGCTGCTTAATAGAATCATTTTTTGCACTGCCTTCATGTCAGACATGATTGTGGGTTTAGAAATATATACATAGTCCTAGAACTGCATAAAACACTATGAACCTTGGGATATTGCTCAATCTTGACATAGCCCTGTACTGAATAGATATTATGTCCAAGATTTGGTAACAGTCCATGCTAAGATCTTAGCTTAGTTTTTTTTTTCTTTAAAAACATTTTTAATTTTAATTAGCTATGATTTTCTTTTTACCTTGTCTCCAACCCTCAAATTGAGAACACAAGAAAAACCAAACTTATTATAAATGTATTTAGCCAATCAAAACAAATTTCCACATGCTCATGTTCAAAAATTATTTCTTCTTCTGAACTCTTTAGCCCTTGAGTGAGGCAAAGGGTTGTTATATTTGTACACACCTCACAGGTTGTTTATGAGCATTAAATGAGAATTTTTTTCAAATATTTTCTTTGATTATTTTTTAGATAGTGTGCCTGGCTAGAACTTTCTTGCCACAAAATTCCAATCTATCAAAAATCAGTAACATGTAAATTGCTAGGTCCTCTTCTCTCCTAGAAATTGCCAACCAGAAGACTTTCTGGAGAATATTAGACCACCTAGTGATAAACTGACATACCTTGTGTTTAGTAACCTTGACAATGGCCAATCAGAAATAAGATACCACCTTTGTTACTACATATTGATGTGGCTATCTATTTTGAGGTTCTTCTGTATCACTATAAAAGATCTTTCCTGACTGTCAGATGCATCCTTGATTACTGAACAACTTTAAACCCCATTTATTCGCATTTGCTAGATTTGCTAATAAATAGACTGTTCTTGGAATTTTGTTGCCTCAGTTTCTCTTATTTGCATATTTCTATCATGAGTTCATGTGTGGCAGCATAAGTATTCTTTCCAACTCCATTAATTTGACAAGAACCCTTCTGCAATTTCAGTGAGAATTCTATTTCTAGGTAATAACATCTTTTCCTCAGGCCTCTGGGGTTTAACATATAAAGTCACGGTGCTCTTTGAAGGCTATTCCTAGTTACTGAGAGAATACTATTTCTAGTATACTAGGAGAAAAAAGTATTTACCCCTATAGCTTTGGAGCAATACAACCAGCACCCATCTGCCAATGACAGAATTTTTAGAATTGCAATACTCTTAAGCTGGTGAGTCTTTTTTTTTTTAAACCCTTAACTTCTGTGTATTGGCTCATAGGTGGAAGAGTAGTAAGGGTGGGCAATGGGGGTCAAGTGACTTGCTCAGGGTTGCACAGCTGGGAAGTATCTGAGGTCATATTTGAACCTAGGACCTCCCGTCTCTAGGCCTGTCTCTCAATCCACTCAGCTACCCCTGGTCAGTCTTTTTGCTAGGTATTCTTGCCTTATCAAATGCTAACTACTCTTCTGAATAATATGATTCTAGGAAATTAGAAAAGGGACCATATATACAAATAGTTAACTCTTGTTCAAAAGGAATTCATCATTTTCATATCCTATTCTCCACATAATTGTTTGGACTACACTGTGACCATCCAGCTGGTTTTGCCTCCATTCAGAGGGAAATAAACCAATCCCTATTATTCAGAGTATAGAATTTAAAAAATAAAATAAAATTATAAATTATGTCATAAGCCACACTGAAAAAATGGGACTGGATTCTATCTCATGGGTGGTCTGTAAGAATCCATCTTCCTACAAAACAAATATACCCATCACCCATTTTTTCTGTTCACATAGTAATTATATTTGAATAAAGATTAATTGCTTACAAAAAAAAAAAAAAGCAGTCACATAGTGCCTTCTGTAACCAATCTTGGTAAATAACTTCATTGAAAGAAAAGTGCAGGACAGTTTTGCATATTGATGATAAAGCATCTGTTTTACCAAGGATATCCTTCTGACTTATTAACACTCTAATCTAATTAGGAAATTCTAGCTAGGGTTGCAAAATTACTTTTTATGTAATTTAGTCAATTTCACATTAGGATGTACACAATCCTCTTTTCGTGAGAAAGAAATAATTATTTTTCAATTAACTTTATGTTCTGCAAAACATGGTAATTATTTTAGAAAATGATGCTCCAGATTAATTATGGTTATAGTACTAATATTCATATGTTTTGAATTTTGTAAGAAATTAGTGAGAAAAAGCATGTAGAGGCACCCAGTAATCCCATTATTAATGTTTTCTTTATATTTTCCTTTACCAAGTTTAGTTTCAGGGGCTTATAATCTATTTGGGAGATATCCGTCAATTAAAAAAAATTTTGACCAAGCCCTAGGAGTTTATTGTTAATACTTTTAAAAGACATAATATGGTCATATTCTAATAAAGGTCATTTTCTTGAAATAAAAATTTACTGAAAAATAACCAACTTTTTGTTAATTATAGCTTAATAGTAAGCACTTAAATTGGGCTGGATACTACAACCATGAACAAATATGTTGTAAAATCCAGTAGTGGTTGTTATATGTCAAAGATGCCAACAGGATGCTTGACTTGCTAAAAAAAGCTAGTAGAAGAGTAATATTTTTTGTACCTTGGGTACCTTAAGGCTTAATGCTTTAAGAGGAGGTAAATAATACTACACAGGCCCTTGTTTGAGAGACTTCATTTAGATATTGTGTTTCACAGTTCACAAAGTTATGCATTATGACTTGAATAGTGTGCATATTACCAATCTGCATTTTTATATGAAGAAACCAAGACTCAAGTTAAATAACTTGCCCCAAGCCACATAATAAGAACTGCAACTAGGGCTTGAATCCAGATGCTTTATCTTCGTGGCCAGTATTCTTGACCATATGACATATAAAATCTAAACATTTGAAATTCATCCAAAGGATGTTGATTTCTAGCTATTTTGCAGAATTTAAAACTGTAAAGATTCAGAGCCATTTATGATAGTATATTATTTGGATATTTGATTCACAGTGTTTCTGTTTACCTTCTATCTTGGAATCAATACCATGTATTGGTTCCAAGGCAGAAGAGTGGTAAGGGCTAGGCAATGGGGGTTAAGTGACTTGCCCAGGATCACACAGCTAGGAAGTATCTGAGATCTTATTTGAACCCAGGCTCTCTCATCTCTAGACCTAGTTCTTAATCCACTGAGCCACCTAGCTGACTTCTTGCTTATTTTGAAATCATCAAGTCTTTTAAAGAGCCTCTACAAAAATATATTCCCGATACTTCTCCAACCTAGGATGCCATAATGAAAAGATCACTAGGTTTAGAGTTAAAAGAGCTTTTTTCCTGAATCTTGAAAATGCCTAGTCTTTGTTTCTTTGGGAAAGTCAATTGGCCTAAGCCCAAAAGTCTCATTTATAATGTGGAAATGATAATATTTGTAGAAATGAAAACCCCTTTCCCGTAGAAACTGACTCTCATATTGCATTCCTAATACTCGGCAAAATCTCTGACTTAGAAGATGCTTAATAGGTACTGTTTGATCATGTTCTTTTATTCAAAGGGTTGTGTGCAGAAAACACTTTGTAAACTGATATTAGAGTTAGATAAATGTAAGTTGTTATTATTGACTCATTTTTCTCAGTTCATTTCCATTTTCTATGATGTTACCTCATTATTTAAATTGGATGATAAGGATAATTTCTTGGGTCGTAAAATTAAGCTCAATATTCATTAGGTGTTTATGACAGTATGGTTAGATATCTGAGATTTAAAAAATTGAAGATAAACAGTCTCTGCCCATAGAAGCTTACATTCTTCTGGAAGGATATGAAAGCTATTTAGACAAAATGCAGACATAGAGAATATTATAAGTAGTATTGACTATATTTGTTATTAACTTACTTCATGAGGTTGTCCACCTCATAGGGAAATGGTGTGTTTTCATCGTGATATTTTCCATTTTCCATTTTCCTCCTGTTTTTCTGAGCAGTGCAAAAGTAAGCAATGCTCTTAAGACACTGAAGGTCATGGAAATTTCTGTATCTAGCTTGATGAAAAGTATGTAAATGTGGTTCCAGGAATTTAAAAAAAAGTTTACATTTTATACTTTATCCCCTTTCCTATACAGTCCCAAGTAGAATACTAATAGGAGAACTGGGACTAGAAAGATTATCAGTCTTTTTTTTATAAATCAGGAAAAGATTGATATACAATCATATCTATTATTTCCTGTTGAATCCAGAGTATTCCATTATGTTAGTGTTAAGTAAGTCAAGGACAAGATAGGGTCCTTCAACTAGCTTTAATTAAAAAAATTATTATATTGTATTTTTTGTCGTTTTTGTTTCCCATTCTATTCCTTCCTTTTCCTTCCCAGCAAGCAATCACTTATAGCAAAGAATAAAAAAGAAGAAAACTTCTAGTAAACAGGATTTTAAAAATATTTGACATTATATTGTGTAGTGTTTCATACCCTTGGTCCCTTACTTCTGTAAAGAAGGAACTCTCAACTCCCAAGGGTATATTTTAACCAAAGAAAATGTCCTAAATGTTAATCTATGCCAAATAATCTTTTTCATGCAAATTAGAGGGGGGGAAGAAAAGATATCATTTAGGTCAAAGCAATTTAGAAACAATTCAGGAATAAAAAACTCAGCTAATATTTTATAAATTTATTAATTCTAGCCAATGATTTAGGGAGAAGAATTCATTTCCCAACATGTTTTCTTTAGTTGTTTGATCAGCAAACATTTATGAAGAACTTTGTACTGTGTTAGGCACTATGCTTAGATTGGGAAATATAAGGAAAGACAAAACACATTATCTGCCCTCAAAGGATTTACATATTCTAATGAGGGAGACAACTTGCAAATAATAAATAAATAAATAAATATATATATGTATATATATATAT
>NC_058133.1:98225475-98327086 GCF_016433145.1 Gracilinanus agilis | reverse complement strand
GCATATAATTACCTCATTTGGTCCCCAGAACAACATTGAAAGGTAGGAGTTAATATTAGCCTCATTTTGTGGATTAGGTAACTGAGAGAAGTTAAGTGATTTGAACCAGGGTTAAACAGTTGCGAAGTATCTGAGTTAGGATTTAAACTCAGATCTTCCTGATTCCTGATTTGTAGCTCTATTTTGCCATGTAGGTACATTGACTTTGATAGTAATATTTCATGCATTATTTTATTGCTTTTAACATTTGTAATCCCCGTTTATTAGAGTAATAAAATTTTTATAATACTTTAAATATCATTTTATAATATCTTTAACTTTTATTACTTTATATTGAGCTTTTAAAAATAATCATGCAATTCGTGAAAATAAGTGTCAAGAAAAATTTTATAAATCAAAATACAAATTGATAGGAATGAGCTCTAATGCATTTGTTAGATTATTTCAGAAAATGCCTTTGATTCTGAATCTTGTGCAACATTAGTTCAGCCTTGTACTGAATGTGATTTTATTTTGTTATGATATGAATAAAGAGTTACTGAAGGTACATTTGTAGATTGAGGAATTTTGTTCAGCTAATTAGGTTACAGTTATTAACTTCTTAATTGATTTAATGATATTATATCTTGCCAATCTGAGTATTAAGTCTTCACGTTTTACTTATGACATAATAAGATATTCCTAACATTTCTCTTAGCAAAATATGGACATATAAAAACATTAAAACTGAACAAATTATGAGTAAAATTGAACTGTACTATAGATGTTGCTGTTTACAAATACAATATTCCACAGGTTAGTATATTTCCTTGCCTTTTGATGCAATTATAGACATCTTTTTTGATGAAGAGGAAATCATTCATCATATTCTTTCTGTCTTTCTTCAAATCAACTCTAATTTATCTCATCACTTCTCTAGAGACATCTAAACCTAGTTATCCACAGAAACATGAAATTAATGTAGCCTCTTATCAATCTTCCCTTTATTTTATGTGTAATTATGAGGAAAAGAAGACTGTGTGTTTTTATCTGTTCTTCCAAATTTGCTTCCAAAATAAAGTATATACTTTGTATATTTGCTTCTTCCCCTAAAAATAAGACCAGGGAAAACTCAGAAAATTTGAAGAGATGTAGAGACAACAAGATACAAATAGATGTTACTGCAGTGTAGTTTTATCTCTCATTCCAGAATTAATAAATGAGCAACTACAAATGATAATGTTGGCCTATTTTCAGAAGGACAGGTGATTGCTTCCCTTCTGTCATTTATTTCCATTAAGTCATGTTTGTAGAGATACATTTACAGCAACATTTTATGGAAGCATCATTCTTTGGATTATGTGTGAGAAATACTCCCTACATCAATACTTGAGACTACTTCCTCTAAAAACATTCCTTTACATGCTTTTGTAATATAGTCATTTGTCAGTTCTGAAGATGACCGTTTCTTTTCTATGCCTTGTATCATATCACTATTTCTTTTATTAATCATGTAAATTCATCTGCTTTTTGTGATACAAATTTGTTTCACTGTGTGTGTAGGTGTGTGTATATATATATGCTTTAGGTGAAAAGGTCTCTGTGTTTCTATTTCTTTTTAAAGGTGATAAGAGTGATTATGAATAAAACCAGGTAAAATACAAACACCAAAAACTATTTAAACTCTAATTTTATTTTTTAAAACTTGAAAATTATATTTGTCCTAATTTTAAAATTTTCCTTTATGTTTGACAGTAGAAAATACCTATCTGTTGATATTGTACTTTTCTTTCCATTTTGTGAGTCCTTCATCTTCATTTATTAGCATCTGTCCTTGAGCTTATGGAAACTAGTCAAATAAGAGCTTAAACAATATTGTATACTTCCTTGCATTTTCCATTTCTTTACATTTTCATTTTTTCAGAACTTTCTAATTTATTATAATACTCTTCAGTTAGCCATTTCTATATACTCCCTATAACTCCATTAAGCTTTTTATTTAAAAGCACACAAAATTTCCTAAAATATATTAATATGTAAGCAAACATATTCAAATGAAATTCTATTTTTCCTGTGATAAATTTTCAAATACTAGAAATTTTATTATCCAAGATTTATTTTAGACATATTCAAATACTGTTAATTATGAAAATATATTTACTTATCTTTTGTCAAATAAGTGAAGGGAAAAATTTTTGTAGACTTTTAAATCATAGCATTTTGCTACCATAACTTTCACTTCTTTACTGGCTGATACTCCAAGAGAGAAGAATATCTCATTTTCATGATATTGTTCTATAAAAGAGACATTGTTGTAGGAGAATGTCAACAAATACTTTTTAGCTTTTATGAAAAGATAATGCCCACTCTTAGTGCAAAAGACTGAACCATACATTTTAAGATAACTTTAACATTCTCACTCTGGGAAATTTGTTCTTCAGTTAACTTTTAAAATTAGGCTATTAATTTTATTATATGAAACATTTAATAAATTAATAAAGTTAACCAACAATTTTATGGTAGTACTAGATAATCTCTTGGGAAAATCACATATGATTTCCTTAGTTGACTTGGGGCTGTACATACCCTGAAGTGCTAAAAAAAAACTAATAGCATTGCTTAGATGTACCAAAGAACAATACTTATTGCTACAGTTTTAACAGAGATGACAGAAAGATTTAATTCATTCTGAAAATGTAGCACTAATCTCATTTGAAATAGGGAAGAAAATAAAAGGAGTGTATGAACTTGTGAATTAATGTTTTTGCCCAAGGCTCAACTGGTTGGACCATTTTGACAAAAGGAACTGATTCAGTTTAGTTTTCTTTTTTATGCCTTTTGCCCAAGAGTGTAATATGATAAAATCATGTCAAAATATTCCTAATGTAATACTCATGGATATTTTTGTTAACATGAGTTTATGTTCATTTTTGTTTCCATGCCCCTTTTCCTGCAATTTTATTTCTCATATTCAAAATTCTTCCCTAATCACTGTGATTAACCTATTAATTTCTTTATTATTTAGCCATTATTTTTATAAAACATTATTGCAAAGCTTTCAAATAAAGAAAATTTAATATTTTTAGATTTAAAAGTTACAGTACTCATGATTGTAGCAGAGAAAAATTCTTGATTGTTGCAAAGAAAAATATATTATTTTCTGTAGAAGTATATGAAGTATATGGTGTGACATAATTATGAATATTTAAAACTTTAGTTTTAGCATTTCTCCTAATGATGGTTTTGATTTTCTATTTAGTAGTTTTTTGTAAATTTCTCTAGATTTCAAGTTCTTAATGTGCATAGAGACACCTACTGTTTTTAAATGCATAAAAATAAATATGATTGCAAAGGAAAGCAATTATATTAAAATACAGTTTTCAATTAAAATCATTCTCAGACCCCATTTCAAGAATTATTGCCCAACATTTTCATTGTTAAGGGAAAGAAATTCCAGTATTATACTTTTCCATCAATGTTTAAAGTTCTTGCTGTTTCTCCATATCTCATTTATAAAATTCTCTCATAATTTCTAATTTAACAATTTCTAGTTCAAAATAATGTAGTTATCCATTAATTTAAGACATTTTATTATATGAAAAAACTGAATTTTAGGAGATAATTCTTGCCATAATTTTTAAGCTTTCTTATCTGGAAAGAGTACTTTTAGATTTTATAAAAGCTAATCAAGATCAGGTAATTTTATTACTTTGATTCATAATTTAATGTAATAATTTGTTTCCAGATTCAGAATTGTGTTAAGAAAATGTATTTGTATATATTATTCATAATCGTGTGTAATTTTTTGTACAGAGAGTGAAAAGTAAATCATTAGAAGATGTGGTTATGTTAAATGTCGATACAAACACTTTGGAAACACCATTTAATGACCTCAGCAACCTACCAAGTGAAGTGGTAAGTCTGATGGCTATTTCATAATGGGTGTGTATACTTTCGTCAGGGTTTTTCAATTGCTAGTAGTTATTTTTGCCCTTTTTTCCTACTTAATATAATAGGAAAAATTATTGTGGGTGGGGTAAAGGAAAAAGCATCAGCTTTAAAGTCTATATTTAAGATTATTTTTCCATTTTTGACAGTTGAGGAAACATTGAATGGAACATCATATTCCTTATTGTAAAAGCAAGATCATAATTACAAAGCTAGCTGCATTCATTAGGCATAGCTGCTTTAGACATAAGTCTCTTCATCTCATCTTAATCATTATATTACAAAGTAGGCATTTCTGTCTGCCTAGTGGCATGTCTTGCAAAAGAACGAGAGAGTTTTTGAAGGCAAGAAGAAGAAGGGGGCCAATTATCGGCTTTTGCTTCCCTGCCACCTGCCAGTGCTTTTCCTTTTAATTAATGATCTGATGGCACTGGTCAATATAATAAGAAATGCTTGTACAGTTGGGGTCAGAAAATTCTGGCTTTGATCTCTCTCAACTTTCTGAAACATTTATTTGTTTTCTCTAAATTATTTCAGTTTTATTTTAATCTTTTCTATCCAGCTGAGGGCTGCATGAATGAAAACCTACACTATTTGTCATATGCTTAGGAAGAGCAAAGACTGCTTACTTAGAATTCTATTTGTAAATTAAACTGCAAGCCCAGTTTGTCATAAAAGACATCTGATCCTTTTGAAATGACGAAAACTGTCTTTTGTCTGTAAAGGCTGATAAATTAAGTGCCAGTTTTTTTCTGGTCTTTGATCTTGCAGAGGTTTTTTTGTCTGCAGCTTATAATGGAACATATTCTGTATTTCATGTTAAATAGTCTCTAAAAGTGCATTTTACTTTACTCTTCTTTTCCCTAGCATGGTACTGAAAAGTATTCTGGCATTGCTTCTGTATTTATATGTGTTGAGTTGCTTGTCTTATAATGCTTAGAATGGAATGATAGAATGTAATAATACGTTGAATTTCTATAGAACTTCCAAGTTTTTTTCCAGAATATGTAAAATTGATGTTTTAAAATGGCTATGGAGCATCTTTTTTTCATGTAACATAATACAAAAAGTGCTTTGAAATACACCAAAAGAGATGAATTTTAAGATTTTGGACTCATACTAGTATTCTCATAATTATTCTGTTTCTAGCATAATGAGGAATGAAGTATTCAAAACCAAATCTAAGCTACTCATAAATAACTACCATGTTAATGTTAACTGACTGCAATAAATGAAAAATAAACCAATTCATTTCATTGAGATAAAATTCATGCTGAATTTCATATATGAATATCCAAACCTAACTCAAAGAACTTTTTTTTAGCTTCTAATATCTAGACTTGCTCATTATAAAAATTTTTCAGAAACTACAAGAAATGATTATAGCTTTTCATTAGAAACCCATCAAAGTAACCTTCTCTGAATGAAGAAAATGATGAGTGAAAATGCAGTCTAAACTTTAGGAATATATTCTGCATGTGTATATATTTCTTAATGTAATACCCTCAGAAGAGAATATGGGTACTTTGTAAAAAATGAAATTCAGTTTTTCTATGTTAAGTATTAAAATTATTAAGCCATCTTAGTGATAGATGATATTTCCTTTAAGATTTACATTTTGATATTCGTTCCTACCAAGGTAGAAAGCAAAGAAACTTCATTCTTGGTGAAATCAATTATTTAATTAAAAGCATTCACGTAAATATACATAGGGCCAAAATACCACAAGAAACACCAAACTCTGAATATATACAATAATAAGATATTCATTGATAAGAATATTTTAAATACCAAAAAGTTATGATGGAGAATTAAAATGTCATATAAACTTATGTCAAAAATTATACCACAAAAAAGGGAAAATTAATGCATTTAGACCTAGAGCTATGAGCCACAAACTTATAGAAAGGTCTCTTGAAGATTACACATATAACAATAAATATAAAGTGAAATTACAGTAATATAGTAAAGTCTAAAAAAAGCTTATCAGTCTGTCCTAAAAACAATCCAGCTGTGTGAACAACTCCAATAAATTCAAATTTTTCCTCAGTATTCCTGAACTACCTATTATAATCCTGGAGTTGAAATGATTAAAAAAAACAAAAACATTGCATCTTGATTGGTATAACAAAATAATTAAAACTAATTTATTAATATTACTAGATTTTCCTGTTAATAAATGAAAAGAAAAATGTAGATGAAACCTGAAAATGATTATTATTGGCATTTTCTGATGTATAATAAATTACCTGAGATTTAAAGTGGGTCTTTTAAAATTCATTCACCAAAGTATTTAAATAATACTTACAGGGTAGATGACTTTCTATGCATGTGAACTCTATTATTGTGTCAGATTGACCAGTGGTCCTGACTGTTCAAAGGTCAGTGGTCACAGTTGTCCTGAATTACCAATCCTTTTTTCCTGTGGACCCTCTGCTGTGTTGCATGCTGTAATCTTCTTAATGGCTTCATTCCAATATTCACACATAATATTTTAGATTTATTGACTGTTAGAAATACTACCATGCCAGTAGCAGTTCCGTTACTCCTAAGGTTATTTCAAATTGGAAAAAATAAATCAGGGCATGGCTTTCAGGAATCCTTTGTTTTCCTTAAGGGGGGGGGGGACTGCTTCCTGTATTCTGACAAGAACACTTGTTTTTAGATTTTGTCATTTCATTGTAGATTTGGATCATTTTTTTTAAAAAGGAAAAAAACAAACAACTACTTTACTAAGAATGAATTTTAAAATATATTACTATTGCTCAGTGCATTTTCAAGGCATATGATACTTTTAAAATGTACTTGTGAAGTCGGTGTTGTTTACAAATCTATTGATTTGAATAAAAAATGCCTTATGAAAAATATATAGTAAAAACAATATTTGAAGATTTCGAATTAGGATATAAAATATTTTTCTAATTTTGAAATAAATATTTAGTTATGAGTAAATATGTTACATGTGTTTCATTTTGTAGAATTTACTTAGTTATGTAAAATTTTTGTTTGTATTAATTCACTCATTAGTTATATGTATATGAGTTATATGCACAAATTCATATTAAAAAAGGAATAATTTTAATTTAGGAAAAAAGATTCAATTGACACTTCATTTCATTTTTGCTCCAAATTTGTAAAAAAAAAAAAACAGTTGATTAAGCATTACTTTTTCGTCAGATGCTCTAATAGGAGTTGGGATGGGAAGAAAGGTTCACAGTCTAATTGGGAAGAAAACTAGAATAATAAACGAAAAATCTTTCAAAATTATTTCAAAATGTGTATTCTAAAATTGAATCTATCGAAAGGTCTCTTTTAAATTCTTTTTAATTTAATAGAAAACAGTAGATTCCATATTTTATTGCATATTTTGATTACTTAAACTTGGGATTATTGTCAGATACAGACCATAAACCTTATAATTTACTTAAGAAGAAATTAAACTTTTATTCTAGAAAATCTATGTTCATTGTAGTGTAGTAGATGAAGTACTAGACTTGGCATCAGAAAGGCCTAGGACCAATTCTCTTTCACTTACTCATTAGTTTTATGATCTTGTGCAAGTACCCTAACCTCTCTGACTCATCTTCCTCATCTGTAAGAGTTTAAGGTTGGATTTGATGGCTTCTAATGTTCCTTCCAGCTCTAATTTTATCATCTTGTGAAATGCATGATGACTTAAATATAATTTGGAAATGAGCTATATATTCTCTAGAAAAAATTTACACATGATAATGTTGGTAGGTGTGAGAAAATGATTGTTACTAGTACTTTGGAACTAATTAACACTTTTTATCATAGTTTGCCATGAATTAATTAGCATATCCTATAAGATAGGGCAGTATTCTTGACCCTGGAAAAGGGTAGCATTTGTGATGTAATCATAGGATGATTGATATGCATTGCCCCCCATATCTTTGGCCTAGTCACTGGAATATGCTTCTCTTCTTTAATCATGCATATGCTTCATGAATAAATTTCTTAAAAGTCAATCATCATCCCTAATTTTTTATTCCAACTTTATTGTAAAAAAAAAATCTAAATATTATCTGTCAAGTTTCTTATCTCCTTAGTGTAGTGTCCTTTCAATGCTTATCTAATACTAAGTCATTGAGGATTGGGTGCCATAGTTTCTGGATATAAATTCCCCTGAGCATGTACTTCCCTCATTCTGATAGGAAAGCACTGAATCTTCACTGTTTCAGAATTCACTATAGATCAGAATTTCCTTTAAAGTGATTCTATGGTCTATCAATGAGGATTAAATTACTACACTTCTCAAAATACCTTATTACATAAATATGATACACACATGTAGACATATACATGCATACATTGCCTGTAAAATATGTATTAGTGGGGGCAGCTGGGTGACTCAGTGGATTGAGAGCCAGGCCTGCGTTCAAATCTGGCCTCAGACATTTCCTGGCTGTGTGACCCTGGGCAAGTCGTTTCACCCCCATTGCCTAGTCCTTTCCATTCTTCTGACTTAGAGCCAATACACAGTATTGACTCTAAAATGGAAGGTAAGGGTTTTAAAATCTATCTATCTATCTTTCTTTCTTTCTTTCTTTCTTTCTTTCTTTCTTTCTTTCTTTCTTTCTTTCTTTCTTTCTTTCTTTCTTTCTTTCTATCTATCTCAATTTTAAAAATTACATATATGTGTGCATACACACACACTTATATATTAGTGTTGACAAGAGTTGGTTAGGGTTATTTTGAAACTTCCATGGCAATCAACAGTTGATGGTATTATTCGAAAAGAAAAGAAAAAAATTTGATTTAAATTGTTTTTTTTAGAATAAACAAACAAATAATACAAAGTATTAAGGACATTCTGGCCACTCACTAATTTTGAATAGCTGCCTTCAAAGAAAATTGCTTAATTATTACCTATCCCAAAGTTAATTAATGCCTCATGGCTGTATTGATAACCTATGGCACACGTGCTAGAGGGGGCTGCTCCCTCTCCCTCTCCATATGGGCTTCAGGACATTTCTTATATCACCCACCCCCTGCCCAGCAGCCCAATGGGAGTGCTTCCTTCCTCCCCTGCCTGGGATAAGAGGTTGGGGCTCACATGGGCATGAGGGTTGCAGGTTGGGCACTCAGTGTCTAAAAGGTTCGCCATCACTGTCCTATGATTTTAAAACAAAACCTATTGCTTGTCTTTGAAGTTTTTAGATAAAACTTTCTACTCAGATGTCAAGCAAATTAGTATATATTTTATGACTCTTTAAAAACATGTATAACCATGTTTTCACAAATTAGATTACATTTTATTCTTCTTAAGCTTTTATACATACTTAACCAAGTAGGACCAATTAGTTATAATACTTTTTTTAACAGAAAAAAATACCCAGAAAATTTTGTGTTGGTTACAGGTTTGTCATACCTCTGCTTTGTATAAAGCCTTTGCTTTCTGGTATTTAGTAGATTTTGAAATTACCTTCCCAAGAAGTGGTCAGACCAGATGAAAAGTAAGATTCAGATCTAAGTGTAAATGAGAAAATATTCTTTTTAGCTTTTGAATCACTATATCTTCAAGAAGCAAGTATTGTTATTTTATTCCTCAGCCAACTTTTATACATTTCTATGGATAGCAATTACTTTTAAAATTACTCCTCAGTTTTATAAGTAGCGAAAGAGCTTTTTATCTAACTTTGATACCAATGAAATTGAAAAAAGCTGAAAAATATGCTTTTAGTGCTCTTTACCTACATTTTAGGATGTGTGTTATGGAAATAGAAAAAGCCTTGCTACTTCAATTAAAGCAAAAAGATTTATAAATAACGTTTTGTTCTAGATTTCTTTGCTGCCATTTTCTTTTATAGTATTTTCATGTGCCAGTGCTTCATTCTCTTATAGTATTTTCAGAGATTATACATTTTATATATGTGTGTATGTGTGTATGCATGCACACACACAGGCACTTTCTTGTATATTAATATCACCTGATCCTTACTCTAACCTTATGAGTTATGTAATCCAACTATTTTTCCTGAGACTTAGAAAATTTATTTCATGAAACTTTAAAAATAGTGATTCTAACTTTTTAAAGCACATTTCCTGCTGTGAACTCTTAAAATTTCAAGTTACCAGTCTCTAAACAAATCAATTTCAAAATATTCATTTTGTATGGAATCCTAAGTATCTTTTGGGTAGTTTGACAGCAGATGTGAAAATAGATGAAATGTTTAGCATTGTTCTTGAGCAGACATCGTTCTGAAGGTAATTGCCTAGGATTTAAATTGTTTTGACCAGATTTTACATTGGATTTTAACTTTTCACTTTCAGGATGTTTCAGAAAACTTGAGCAGTAAATTTTCTTTCTATTTATCTATTTTCTAATCTGGAAATCTAAATAAGTAATTATTCTATGAGCTAGGAAGTATATCATAGATCAACTGCTATAAATTAAGCCACTTCAGATAACCTAATTATGTAGCTCATTTCTGCCTACAATAACATAAAACAAAGAAATAAATAATCATGAACTCTGACATCATTCTTGACTTTTCCTTTTCTTTCATCCTTCATTTTAAAAAGAGTTGTCAATTGTTTTCTCTCAAACTCCACAAAAACTCCATAATGACTCTTACATCTGTCTCTTTTTCTGCTTTCACAAAGCCATCAGCATGATTTTTTTTATCACCTCTTGTCTATATTACTTTAAAAGTCTTCTAATTCATCTCCTTACTCCTATTCTCTTTCCTCTTCAGTTTATCCTCCACAGACTTGCCAAAACAATCTTCCCAAAGTCAAGGTCTTACTCACTTGCTCAAGATGTCTTCCTGTCTTCCTTACACTTCCTGTGTGCTCTGATCCAGTGACACTGATCCCATACCTAGATCATTCTCTCTCTCCTTATCTCTGCCTCATGGCTTCCTTCAAGTTCATTAAAATGCTGCCTTCTATGGGAAGTCTTTTATAATACTGTTTAATTTTCATGCCTTCTCTTTATTGATTATAATTTATCTTTTGAATATCTTGTTTATACATATTTGTTTGTATATTTTCTCCCCCATTAGAATGTGAGCTCCTTGAGGGCAGACTGTTGTTTGCCTTTTTTTGTATTCCTTGGCAAAATGTCTAGCACATTGTAGACACAGTAAATACTTTTTACTGCATATAGAATAAAATACAAACTTTATTTTGGTACTGAAAGCCTTCACAATCTGGTTTCCATGAATTTTTCCAATCAAATTCCATATAATGCCCCTTCATATACTCTACATTTTACCAATTCCATCCATATTCATTCTCCCTACTTAATATTATCTCTTCTGTCTCCATGCATTTGGAAAAATTATTTCCCTTTGCCTGAAATTATTTTCCTCCTTATCACCAACTCTTAAAATTCCTCCTTCAAGGCTCAGCTTGGGAGCTGCTTCATGTAGCAGATTATTATGGAAAGAGCACCATCTCTGGAGTCAAAAGAACCTGATTCAGATCATATATCTGATGAATTATATACTAACCATATCTCTGATGCTATATATACTAATCAGCCATATTTGGCTAGTACAATTCATTATAATGAACCTTTGCATAGAAGGCTAATATTAATTAATTTTTACTTGTTGAGAGAAATTGTGGTACCAGTACCACAGTACAAAGAGTAGCTTTGAATCCAAGCTATGACACTCACTGACCCTAGGCAAATACTATGACTTTCTGAGCTTCACTTTCCTTATGTGTAAAATAAAGCTAATAATAATTACAGTAGTTTCCCCTCAGGCTTATTGTTTGAGAAGTATCATTCTGTATGCTCAATCATTTATTCATGTTTGGCTCTGTTGTGACCTTGTGGACTATTGTCCACAGTATACTATCCGTTTGTTTTTTGTTTTTTTTTTGGCAAAGATACTCAAGTGGTTTGCCATTTCTTCCTCCAGTGGATGAAGACAAACAGAGGTTAAATGAATTGCCCAAGGTCTTGCAGTGAATAAGTGTTTGAGGCTGTATTTGAAGCCAGGCCCAGGATTCTATCCACTGAGTTACCTAGCTGCTTCCTAGGCAAACAGAAGTTAAGGGATTCATCCAGGGTCACACGTTTAGTAAGTGTATATGAGGCCAGATTTGACTCAGATCTTCCTGACTCCAAGCTCAACACTTTATCCGAGAGCTTCCTAGCTGCTATGCTAGTGTTGTTTATTTACATAATTACCTCCCAATACAATATAAGGTCTTTGAAAGCAATGGCAGTTGTGCTGGCATTTTTTCCTATATGTCTTCAGTGTCTAGTATAATTGCATATCTAAAAGGCACTTAATAAATAATTGTTTGATTTATTTTAATTAAATTTTCTCTGCAGACATTTTAATGATAAAATGGAAATATAGGGAAATTTGATAAATAGAGCACAACAGTGAATGAGGCAATGTGATGATATGGAAAAGAACTTGGATTTAGTATTAGAGGACCTTATTTTAATAATTTATATTACCACAAACTTTATAATGTTGGGTAAGCCATTCCACTTCTCTAGGTCTCAGTTTACATTTGTAAAATGAAACATCTCTTAATTTTAGTGCCATCCTTTGGTAGATTGTTTACTGTTTATTCCATATATAGTTTGTTTTTGTGCATATGTTCATTGTCTCTTCCATTTAATCATTAGTTCCTGAAGGGCAAGGATTATGCTTTGCCACTTTTTTGTCCATGCTTAACACAGTAATAAATATTGATTGATTGAAATTTTTAGAGTAAGATGTTGCAGTTCTCTTTCAGTTGTAAGTTCTCTAATTTTAGTACTGTGTACTTTTTACATTGAATTCTATGAATCTTTACAGTACCACAACCCATAATTTCCTGCCCAAGTTTCTTTTGCGTTAGGATGAATAGATTAAAAAGTGTTATAAAATCTAGGAAAAGACATGAATACTTGTTAACCCATATGTTGCTGAAGTGTTCATCCTGCCAAGAAGAACCAACCACACCAATAAGGAAAAAGACTATTTTAAGGATTTGAAACAAATTAATTCTATTTCTAATTGAAACATTTAGACATTATAAAATGAATCATCTTTATTTTATTTAATGACAAAAATAAGTCAATCATCTTGAGACTGGCAAAATAATTTTGGAATAATACCTGTGTGAAGTGATAACTTCACAAAGCAGAATGATTAAATCTGGCAAAGTTTTAGGAAAATTTTTTTTCAAAAATAAACTTTAAAATATGAAATGCAAAACAGAGCTGACACTAAATGGGCAGAAAGCTCTATACACATATAAATGTATATTTAAATTTAAATATATATTTTACTTTGTCTCCATCAGTTCATATATACATGAATTCTACATATGTATATAGAAAAATATATATAGAAAGTTTACATACATATTATGTAAATTGATGGAGAATTAAAGAAAATTTCAGTAGACAGTGATAGCACATTCTTAGTCATAGCAAGGTGACAACATTGTTTTGTCAGACTCTAACATGTTTACATCTTAAATAGTAGCTTAATTTTTTAAAAAATATTTTCTTCCTACAGATTTTCTTTTAGATATTGACCTGAGCACAAAGGGGCACTAAACTATTTCACTATTCTTTTCTCTAACAAAGAAATGTAGGAATGACTCCAAATCTATTCTTATATTCCGCTGATGGAAACCCTTCAGCATGAAAAATTATATGGAGACAATGCCTTCAGCTCTGTGCCCAACGTTAGAGTGGGGTAGAAATATGTATTAGAAAAATATATAAATGCAAAGTATCATTCTTGTTAAGCTTTGTTGCCATAGTTTTTATGTGAATTTAAATAGCTCTTTAAGCTAAATACTAAAACCTCATGTTTCTTTTGTGTCTCTCCATCCTGACAGGTGTGTAAGCCAATAACTTTTGTAGGTCTAATTTGGAAGTAGAGTAAGTAAGATGCATATATGGTCAGATCCTGAGGGTTTTAGTTCACTGAGGGTTTTGGTTCAATTCATTTTTTTTTTCATTAGAAAAGGCCTGCTCTCTCCTTTTTGTTTATTATTTGTAATTTTTCATAAGATTCAAAGTATGGGCAAAACATGAGCATAGGAGGAAACTTAAACAGTCAGCTCTTCTCTTTGTGGTAATAACTAAATAAAAATAAAATCATTGTTAATTGATTCCTGTTAGTTAGTCTTCAAATGAAAATATATTTTCATATATAAATAAAATGAGGTACAAAAATTATCTAATGACAAGAATTTATTTTAAAAACATATTCAAATATATCTATTATTTTGTGCTGATAAAAATCTTTTAAAAGATTTTATACATAATACATAGTAGATACAGCATTTTAAATTTCGTATCTTTTAAGATATATTTTAATACTTTTTTAAATCTCATAAGAACATGAGTATAGGCACTCCATGGGCTAAATGAATCAGGCTCTAAACTTTTATCTGAATCTGTGGAGCTTGGATATAAATTGAAAAGATCACAGCTATGGGGGAAAGACCTATACAGTAAAGGCCTTTCTGCATAGATTATGAACATCATAACTCAATAATTTTTTTTCAAAACTATGGTTATAATTGGACCCAATGGGGGTCTCTTTCTTTGATCAGATCACAGTAACTGTGACTTTACACTGGAAAATGTCACTACTGTGAAGGTTTATCACCTGTAGAGCCAGTCTTTTCTCTGATGCTGTGTTCCTTTCTCATTAGCATTATTCAAAGTTTAGTTGTTAATTAGGTTGACACTTCAATTACAATCATCATCTACAAGAGCAGTCATGACTTGCTTGCATAAAAAAACAACACACAAATATATTCCCTACATACATTCAAAAGGAGGGAATGAAACTTTTAGTTTTAGGATAGATATTTATAAAGGTAATATATTCTGTTAAAACAACAACAACTGAATTTGATTTTTGTGCATTTTTCCCATCAATTTAAAAATATTATGAACCACCTTAATTCTCTGCTAGGAAATGATGAATAATTGAATGTGAATGAATATATTTTCCAAGTGAACAAACCTAAATTTCCATGCTTTCTAAGTATTTTAACATTTCACAGATTGAAGAGGATGAAATGAGTCAGAGGTTAAACAAACCTATCTCCTCATATTTCATTTTAAATTATGTTTAGGTCAGGAATTTTACGTATCATGTCAAATGAGGGCTGCTAGTGTATGTATATAAATATATATATGTACACATATATATATTATAAATATCTTCTAAAATATATAAAACTTGAACTTTTGTCATCAGATTAAATAAGATTGGTAAACATCAGAAATCAGGCAAAAAAAATTACATGTAATTTTTCCTTTAAGAGGTATTTTAAAAATAAAGGCATTTTTGTAATCACTCTAGTAATGCCATAAAGATAATTACAGTTACGTTGTAATTACAACCATCCATCCTTCTTATGTAGCAAATAATAGTTGACCAAATGCATGAGTAGGAATTGTAAGTGCTAATAAGACATAAAACATAAAAAAACCTTTAAAATCATGTAAATGGTAAATAAACCTTGGAAGCCCTTAACAAATAACCTTACATACATAAATGAAAGATACCCAACTGGCTTCATCTCAAACAAGTAGACACATGTTATGATAGCTAAAATCTTTCTGAAAAGTGGCTCACAAGCAGTTTACTATAAAATAATTAAAGATTATTTATGTCAAAAGGCCTTTGGGGGGGAAAAAAAAGAGAGCATAAACCAATTTGCATTAGCACTTTACCATCATCTCCTGCTTTCCTTTCAATTAACGGACCAGCAGGTGCTTTCTACAGTTAAAAAGATAAGCTATCAAAGAGGAGGATGATTTTTTGGCTGACCTGCAGACTCTGTGGTTTGCCTGCTGATTGGGTTCATACCTTGCTGTACCAATTTCTGAGGTGTTAATTTAACTGTTCCTCTCTGTCACACAGGTCTCGGCCTTGAAAAATAAACTGAAGAAGCAGTCTACGGCTACGGGTGATGGAGTAGCTAGGGCCTTTCTTAGGGCTCAGGCTGCTTTGTTTGGATCCTACAGAGATGCACTGAGATACAAACCTGTAAGCATTTCTCTCTTATTTCAGTTGGTTTGAAATAGGGAAAAGAATGAACCCCATTCAAAAGAGATTTTAAGTGGGTGTTCTTTTTTTTTAAAGAAAGATTGTTTTTGCTCCCTTTCTACTATTTATTTTGGGTTTAAGAAATTTAAATTCTAAAATTAATTTATATGGATGTTAAACACTTTCTCTACTTCATTATTTACCCTTAAATGAGCATTTCTTTTCATTTGCACTATCATAATCTTCATTATTCCTAAAAATGTAACACAACTGATTAAATGAGTTGCATTAATTCATTAAAAATAACAATTTGCCTTAAAATAGAAAAACAAAATTAAATGGCAACTGGACTTTAAATATTGTTTATTTACTTTTAAAAGTATAATAGTAAAAATAATGGAAAAAATTTTATATAAAATATTTTAAAGTTAAACCTTTCACATGTTTGTGATCTTGTCTTTCTGATACATTATAACATTTAAGAGTGTATTTTTCTAAGCTCATTTTATGTCTGACATTTTGCCCTTTTTTCCATTGGATGGAGAATAAAATATTTTGCTTCTTAGTTTTGTGGCCTGGAAAAAGAATATCAAGTTTTCTTAATCTTTCTGATATTCTGTAATTAAGTGAACAAGTTAGCATTATGTTCTTATTTTTATATTTTTATAATAAAATTTACAAATACATTAGTAATAGTTTAATAAGCGTAGAGTCAAGTTTAGTTTTCTTTAATTAGAACAAAATTTAATATTTGTAGATGAGACCAATTGGCCAAACACTAAACTACTTTTAGTTTATTCAAGTTGTGAAGTTGTATTTCTGCTTTTAAATTATTATGTTGGTCTTTTTGTTCTTTTCATTATTGTAATTATATACATTGGCTATATTTCCTCAGCAATAACAGTAATAGCTTATGTGGTCATCTGTTTTTTTATCCATTTTCCATTTTTTTTTTTGCCAATAGTTTGTAAGTCATATTGGACTTACCTCAATTATGTTTCCTATTCTCTTTTATTGAGTTTATTCACACCGTTTTCCAAGAAGCCTTTTGTGTTCACTACAAGTAGGCTGCTTTCCATCTACTTTATATGTATTGTGTAGATGTGTTTTTTATCCAATGTTTCTTAGGGGACCAGGATTATTTTTGCTCTTTCTTTGTATCTCTAACATTTAGCACAATGCCAGACACATAGTAAAAATTTAATAGAAGCTTGGTATAAATGTTTGTTATTGTCCTAACAAGTCATTTGATGTCTGTTTAAATATAATTGTTTCATTTTTGTGATGTTCTTTGAAATTCACTGTCCAGCATCTCCCCTTCTCCTTCTTGATGAAAAGGGAATATAGGCTTAAAGCTTACACATGATATAGTGGCATGAAGCCTGCTATTGACAATCTTCATTTCTTGTTTCTAAATTGTGTTTTCAAATATATTCTTTTTCTTGTTGTTTTCCTATGTTTAGCTTTCCACTGAAAACACCAAGTATTAAAATGTATATTTTGGTTGAATTTTAAAGGCCTTCTTCTTTATATAATTTTATACATCTTAGTCTTCTCCATGTTGTAGCCGAAGTCATCTTTATTGTGGCCTTTTTGCATAAAATTATGCAAATGTGATGTTTTTTGATACCTTTAGACACAAAACAAAACCAACCTTGCCAATTCCTTTTTTCCTCCCTCTCCAGGGATAACCAATGAGCCATGCTTTCACTTAGTTTCAACTTTGATCTTGTTTCATTTATCAGGAGAACATTAAGTTTCATATTATCCAGTTTCTCCAATATAATATATATTTGATCAAAGGCCAATAAGCTCATATTTAAACAATAAACAGTTAATATTTATTGATTGTCTTAAAAACTGTAAGATTATTTCTCCCCTCTCCCCCTTTTTTCACTGCTCTGCCAACGTTACTTACACAAGTAGAAGAGGACCTCAAGTGCCAATTTTTTTTCTGTTTCAAGAAAGTTGACATAGTCAAAAAATTCATTACCAAATGACTAGTATACTTGGTAATTAGCATCTCCCTCCTTAACTGTTTTGATCCTTGGAATAGTAATATAATCTGTTCTTGCAATTCTCTTCGAAGCCTTTCCAGAATAGTACAACATTCCAGAGCTTGTGTTCTGCTTCCAGTTACCTTTAAGATGGGACAATAGTATAGGATTCTGTGTGGGTGGAGTATATAAAAGTGAAGAAGACTTAGTCCCTGCCCTCAAGGATCTTAAAATCCAGGATGGGAAATGGAATGTGCATACGTAACATATGTCAGGATACATAAAATTTCACATGAAAGATATGGATAAAGTATGATAGGATTTAAGAGAAATAAAATAATTTCTAATGGGAAGTAATTGGTAAGGTTTATAATGGAAGAAATGCTCTTTAAGTTGAACCTTGATTGGTAAGGCTTTGCTTTGGCAAAGATATGAAAAGAACTCATTCTTGGTGTAGGAAGTAGCATGAGGAAAGGCATAGAGACAGGAAAGAGTGAATAGTAGTTTGAATATAGTGTATAATCATGAAGAGGAGACACTTTATGGCAGTTCTTAAATATCAAGTTTAATTTGGCAGGCAACTGAGAGCTTTTAAAGGTAAGTTTTCTTTTTTGTTTTGTTTTGTTTTTTAAATTTTACTTGGGGATAGAATCTTAACAGAACTTTTACTTTAGAAAGACCATTTTAGCAGCTTGGTATCCTAAACGCCTTACCAATTTTACTTCAGCCTACCTTTCCAGGCTTATTTCATATTATTTCCCAGTACACATTCTACATTCCCACCAAACTTACTTATTTCTCATTCATTAATGTCAGAATCCTATCTTTTGGCTCCATATCTGTAATCTGCTCCTTCCTCACCTCTTTCACTCACATTTTCTAGCATCATTCAAAGCTAAACTCATGGGAGACACTCTATGTAAGACTTTCTCTGATGTCCCAGTTATTAATGATTCTCCCATCTCAGATAGTTTAATACATACAAACACCCTGACATGTTGCATCTCCTCAGTTTTATAATCTCTGCTTAAACTTTTTTTTTGCTTTGTCTTTGTATTCCCATTGTCTACCACAGAGCCCTATGATCAATAAGCTATTAATAAATGTTTATTGGATGGGGTTGGATTAGAGAAGATAGCCTGGGGTTGATGACAATGACAGAATTATTTAGCATAGTCTGGATGACTGTTAAGAACAGTTTAGTAATAAGTAGAAAATTTTATTGTTACTAAATTTGAAGTAAAAATCTATTTTCCCAAATTTAGTTTCATCTGAATTTTAAGTAAATTTTGCTTAATGCTTTTGTACTTGCTGTATTTTATGACAAAATGAATTCATCTAAATAATTTACTTAAAAGGTGAACATAGTTTCCTGCTGAATTCGCTAAGTTGTGAAAAAGGGAAAAATTCTAGTGCCACTATTGTTAAAAACAATCAGTATCTTTTTGAGCTATAGGTTGTTTGTACAAAGTATTAAGTTGTTTTTCAGCAGATTAAATAGGCTTTGAAAGTAGTTCATATTTTTTAAAATAGTAGTTTGTAGATCAATATTGAAACAATTATATCGATGTGTATTTATTTCCCATTTTTACATTTTAAATTATTATTTATTTGTTGTTAAGATTCTTTTCTCTTTAAATTTGGATTCCATATTCTTTCTTTCCTTCCCAAAGCCACTGTGAAGGCAAGCAATATATCAATTATACCTGCAAAATCATATAACACATTTCTTTATCACTCAAATTTCCAAAAAAGCAAAAAAAGTAAATAAGAAAATCATACTTCAATCTGAACTCATTGTTCATCAGTTCTCTCTCTGAAGATGGATAGCATTTTTTATCATGAGTCTTTTGGAATTGTCTCTTAAGTCTTTCATAGTTGATCATTACAAAATTGCTATTACTGTAAACAGTGACCTCCCACTTCTCACTTTACTTTGGTTTCTATCAATACATATAGTTATTGCCATGTTTTTTATATAAATAACATTACTTTATTTTTTTCTTTTTAAGATTATCTTTAGTTCCTAATCACCTTCTATTTAAATAAATTTAATTAATTTGGAATATTTTTCCATGGTTCCATGATTCATGTTCTTTCCCTCTCCTCCCCCCTCCCTGAGCCAACAAGCAATTCCACTGCATTTTACTTGTATCATTGTTCAAAATGTATTTTGATGTTATTACTTTTTGTAGTAGAGTGATCATTTAAAGTCAGCATCCCCAATCATATCCCCATCGAACCACGTGATCAAGCAGTTCCTGTTTTTTCTGTGTTTCTACTCCCACAGACCTTTCTCTGGATGTGGATAGGATTCTTTCTCATAAGTCCCTCAGAATTGTTCTGGGTCATTGCATTACTGCTAGTACAGAAGTCCATTACAATCTATTGTACCACAGAGTATCAGTCTCTGTATACAATGTTCTCCTGGTTCTGCTCCTTTCTCTCTGCATCAATTCCTGGAGGTTGTTCCAGTTCACATGGAATTCCTCCACTTCCTTATTCCTTTGAGCACAATAGTATTCCATCACCAACAGATACCACAATTTGTTTAGCCATTCCCCAATCATTTTCCATTCTTTTGCCACCACAAAGAGCATAGCTATAAATTTTTTTGTATATGTATTTTTCCCTATTATCTCTTTGGGGTACAAATCTAGTAGTGGTATGGCTGGATCAAAAGAAAGGCAGTATTTAAAGTCTTTGGACATAGTTCCAAATTGCCTTCCAGAATGATTGGACCAATTCACAACTCCACCAGCAATGCATTAGTGTCCTAATTTTGCCACATCCCCTCCAAAATTTATTACTTTCCTTTGCTGTCATATTGGCCAGTCTGCTAGGTGTGAGGTGATACCACAGAGTTGTTTTGATTTGCATTTTTCTAATTATGAGAGATTTAGGACACTTTTTCATGTGCTTATTGATATTTTTGATTTCCTTATCTCAAAACTGCCTATTCATGTCCCTTGCCCATTTATCAATTGGATAATTTCCCATGTTTTTCTGAAACTGCCCTCCTTACCATTTCATATAGTATAATTCTATTCTTCTAATAATCATATGCCATAATTTATTTAAGCTCTTCCCCAGTTGATGAACATCCCCTTGATTTCAATTTTTTTGCTACCACAAAAATAACTACCATACTTTCTTCCGGTTTAAGATGGAGGCAGAGTAAAAAGCAGGTGCTTGACCTCTCCTAACCCACGTATATAGGAATCCTCAAGAAGACATAAAAACAAATCCAGATGAACTAAGGGACCCCACAACAGGGCGCAGCATTGAAGGTACGTGGAATCAGGGCATCTCCGTGCTATAAGGGGGTGTAATAGTTCTCACTAAAACGAGAGCTGAGCATCCCCCTCCCTACCCACACCACCTACAGTGCCAAAGCCAACTCACAAGAGTTAGAGCAAGTTTGGGGCTCCCATTAAGTCACTGGCAGCTACCCTCACCAGGGCCTGCTCCTGAGAGCAGCAAGACTTAAGACCCCAACAGGCTAAAGAACATGTGGACTTTGAACACAGACACTGAGAGCAGGCGAGGACGCGGATCCTGAGCACAGGTGTAGACCTTGAGTAGGGACCCAGTGCAGAGGGGTGCATGACTATGGAAGCAGTGTCCTGAGACTATTAAAGGAGCCTTGGGCAGAGGAACAAGCAAGGGGACCACCAGGAGGCTTGACACTGAGAACAACTAGACCTGAGACCTCAGAAGCCTAAAGAGCACAGGCAGACCCTGGGCATGAGGATAAAGCTGAGAGGGCTTTGGGCTAAAAATGGCAAGCCAGACTCGGGAACCCCAGAAGAGAAAGATCAAGAAGAAACCTTTAAAACTCAACAACTTTTACACAGAAAAAATCCACACAACAGAGCAAACAGCAGAGGAGAACAAAAAAGTAACCATATCCAAACCTTCCCCCCAAAAAAAGAAAATGGGTCACAAGGTCTTGAAGAGTTAAATCTGAGATGATGAGAAAGATGGAAGAGATCTGGTAATAAAATAACAGTTTAAAAGGAAGAATTTCGCAATTGGAAAGTGAGGCAAGTAAATCAAAGATCAGAAATGACCAGATTGAAAAGGAAAACCAGTCTCTAAAGGCTAGAATTGGGCAATTCGAAAAAGATGCTCCCAAATCAAAAAAATTGATAAGCAAATTGGAGACCAAAATCAAACAGCTGGAAAACAGGATAGCCCAAATCGAAAAGGAAAATCAAAAGCATATAGCAGATAAGCACACAGGATCTGGCAGCCTCCACACTACAACACTGAAAGGCTTGGAATATGATATTAAGAAGGGCAAGAGAAATGGGTCTACAACCAAGGATCACTTACCCATCAAAACTGACTATATACTTCCAGGGGAAAGTATGGGCATTCATCAAGAGAGAAGATTTCCAAGTATTTGCACAGAAAAGACCAGGATTAAATGGAAAGGTCGATATCCAACCACAAAAATCAAGAGAAACATGAAAAGGTAAATAAGAAACAAAAGGGAAAGGAAGAAAACTCATATTTTTTAAATTTGCCTCTTTATGGGCTTCAATAAGATCTAATTATTTATATTCCTATGTGGAGAAATGTTATGTATAATTCTCTCTAGTGAACTCTATTCATTCACTATTATAGTAATTAGAAGAATTATCCATAGGGAAAGATTGGAGTACTAAATGGTCTAAGATGATATGGCAGTGGGAAAGGGGGGGTCAATACTAGAGGACACCAAGAGCAACTTGAAGGAATAAGAAAAATAGGCTATTCTATTACACACTAAGAGGGCATGGGAAGTGGAAGGGATAAATACTATTATAAGAAGGAGAGGAAGGAAACATTAAGAATTAATATTTAAAACTTACCCTCAGTGTAATTAACCCTGAGAGGGAAGAGTAGCTATATCCATTGGGATATAAAACTATCTAACCCTACTGAGAAAGTCAGAAGGGATAAACCAAGGGGAGCAGGAGAGTGGGGAGGTCAAAAAAGGGAGGGGAGGAGAAGGGAGAGGGAATTCATTAGGCCTTTAAAAAAAAAGAGGGGCATAATAAAGGAGGGGGTAGAAAGGGAAATAATTTCAAGGGAGGGAACAAGGGTTACTGGCATAAAGCAAACCACTGGTTTAAAAGGAAATAGGGTAAGAAGAAGGGGTAGAATTAGGAGAGGATACCAAAATGTCAGCAAATACACAACTGATAATTATAACTCTGAATTTGAATGGGATGAACTTGCCCATATAATGGAAGCAAATAGCAGAGTGGATTAGAAACCAAAATCCTATCATATGTTGTCTAAAAGAAATACATATGAGGTGGGTGGACATACACACATTTAAGGTAAAGGGCTTGAGCAAAATCTTTTGGGCTTCAAATGAGAAAAAGAAGGCAGAAGTAGCTATCATGATTTTTGACAAAGCCAAAGTAAAAATAGATATGATTAAAAAAGACAGGGAAGGTCATTACATGCTGATTAAAGGCAGTATAGACAATGAGGAAATAACAGTGCTCAATATGTATACAGCAAATGGCATAGCATCCAAATTCCTAAAGGAGAAACTGGCAGAGCTCAAGAAGGAAATAGATAGTAAAACAATACTAGTGGGAGATCTAAATATTCCTCTTTCAGATCTAGATAAATTAAACCAAAAAGTAAATAAGAAAGAGGTAAGAGAGATGAATGAAGTCCTAGAAAAATTAGATTTAATTGACATGTGGTTCAAAATAAATAGGGACAAAAAGGAATACAGCTTCTTTTCAGCTGCACATGGTATATTCACAAAGATTGACCACATAGTAGGGCATAGAAACATTGCAAACAAATGCCAAAGAGCAGAAATAATAAATGTAACCTTCTCAGATCATAATGCAATAAAAATAATAATTACCAAGGGCGCCTAGACAGGCAAATCAGAAACCAATTGGAAATTAAATAATATGATTCTCCAAAACCAATTAGTCAAAGAAGAAATCATAGAAACAATCAACAATTTCATCGAAGAGAATGACAATGATGAGACATCCTACCAAACTCTGTGGGATGCAACCAAGGCAGTATTCAGGGGGAAATTTATATCCTTGAGTGCATATATTAATAAATTAGGGAGGGCAGAGATTAATGAATTGGGCATGCAACTTAAAAAATTAGAAAGAGAGCAAATTAAAAATCCCCAGATGAAAACTAAATTAGAAATACTAAAAATCAAGGGAGAAATTAGTAAAGTCAAAAGTAAAAGAACAATTAAATTAAAAAATAAGACTAGAAGCTGGTATTTTGAAAAAACAGATAAAATAGACAAAGTACTGGTCAATATAATAAAAAAAGGAAAGAAGAAAAGCAAATTGACAGTATCAAAGATGAAAAGGGAGACCTCACCTCTAATGAAAGGGAAATTAAGGCAATCATTAAAAACTATTTTTCCCAACTATATGGCAATAAATATAGAAATCTAGGAGATATGGATGAATATTTACAGAAATATAAATTGCCTAGATTAACAGCAGAAGTAATAGAATACATAAATAATCCCATATCAGAAAAAGAAATTGAATGAGCCATCGAAGAACTCTCTAAGAAAAAATCGCCAGGGCCTGATGGATTCACAAGTGAATTCTATCAGACATTCAAAGAGTAACTAATCCCAATACTATACAAATTATTTGATATTTTAAGCAAAGAAGGAGCCCTACCAAATTCCTTTTATGACACAAATATGGTACTGATTCCAAAGCCAGGTCGATCAAAAACAGAAAAAGAAAACTAAAGACCAATCTCTCTAACGAACATAGATGCAAAAATCTTAAATAGAATACTAGCACAGAGACTCCAGCAAGTGATCAAGAGGATCATCCACCATGATCAGGTGAGATTTATACCAGGAATGCAAGGATGGTTCAACATTAGGAAAAACATCCACATAATTGACCATATCAACAATCTAACAAACAAAATCACATGATAATCTCAATAGATGCTGATAAAGCCTTTGACAAAATACAGCATTGTATCAACAGATTCCTATTGAAAACCCTGGAAAGTATAGGAATAGAAGGACCTTTCCTAAAAATAATAAACAGTATATACCTAAAACCATCAACAAGCATATGCAATGGGTATAAATTAGAAGCCTTTCCAATAAGATCCGGAGTGAAACAAGGATGCCCATTATTACCTCTATTATTTAACATTGTACTAGAAACACTAGCAGTAGCAATTAGAGAGAAGAAAAAGAAATTGAAGGTATTAAAATAGGCAATGAGGAGACTAAGCTATCACTCTTTGCAGATGATATGATGGTCTACTTAAAAAATGCTAGAGAGTCAACTAAGAAGCTAGTAGAAATAATCAGCAACTTTAGCAAAATTGTAGGATACACATAAATCATCAGCATTTCTGTATATTTCCAACACATCACAGCAGCAAGAGGTAGAAAGAGAAACACCATTTAAAATCACCCTAGACAACATAAAATACTTAAGAATCTACCAAAAGAAACACAGGAATTATATGAAAACAACTACAAAACACTTTCCAAACAATTAAAACTAGATCTAAACAATTGGAAAAATATTGATTGCTCATGGGTAGGATGAGCTAACATAATAAAAATGTCCATTCTACCCAAATTAATTTACCTATTTAGCACCATACCTATCAAACTGCCAAAAAACTTTTTTATTGAATTAAAAAAACTATAACAAATTTCATTTGGAATAATAAAAGATCAAGAATATCAACAGAAATAATGGGGAAAAAAGCGAAGGAAGGTAACCTAGTATATTAAACTATGCTGTAAAGCAGCAGCAATCAAAATGGTATGGTACTGGCTAAGAGATAGAAGGGAGGATCAGTGGAATAGAATTGTGATAAGTGATGTCAGCAAGACTTTTGGGACAAGAATCTACTGTTTGACAAAAACTGCTGGGAAATTTGGAAAACAATATGGGAGAGATTAGGTTTAGATCAACATCTCACACGCTACACCAAGATAAATTCAGAATGGGTGAATGACTTGAATATAAAGAAGGAAACTATAAATAAATTAAGTGAACACAGAATAGTATACTTGTCAGATCTCTGGGAAAGGAAAGATTTTAAAACCAAGCAAGAGTTACAGAAAATTACAAAATGTAAAATAATAGATTTATATCAAACTTAAAAGCTTTTGTACAAAAAAAATGCAGCCAAAATTAGAAGAGAAATAACAAATTGGGAAAAAATCTTTATAACAAAAAATTCTGACAGGGGTCTAATTACTCAAATATACAAGGAGTTAAATCAATTGTATAAAAAATAAATAAAGCCATTCCCCAATTGATAAATGGACAAGGGACATGAATAGGCAATTTTCAGATAAAGAAATCAAAAGTATTAATAAGCACATGAGAAAGTGTTCTAAATCTCTAATAATTAGAGAAATGCAAATCAAAACAACTCTGAGATATTACCTCACACCTAGCAGATTGGCTAAAATGATAAAAGGGGAGAGTAATGAATGTTGGAGGGGATGTGGCAAAATTGGGACATTAATGCATTGCTGATGGAGTTGTGAACTGATCAACCATTCTCGAATGCAATTTGGAACTATGCTCAAAGGGCTATAAAAGAATGCCTGTCCTTTTATCCAGCCATACCATTGTTGTGTTTGTACCCCCAAAGAGACCATAGATAAACAGACTAGTATGAGAATATTTATAGCCGCACCTTTTGTGTTTGCAAAAAACTGGAAAATGAGCGTATGCCCTTCAATTGGGGAATGGCTGAACAAAGTGTGGTATATGCTGGTGATGGAACACTATTGAGCTCAAAGGAATAATAAACTGAAGGAATTCCATGTGAACTGGAAAGACCTCCAGGAATTGATGCAGAGCAAAAGGAGCAGAGCCAGAAGAACACTGTACACAGAGACTGATATACTATGGTAAAATAGAATGTAATGGATTTCTGTACTAGCAGCAATGCAGTGACCCAGGACAATTCTGAGGGATTTATGGAAAAGAATGCTACCCATGTTCAGAGGAAGAACTATAGGAGAGGAAACACAGAAGAAAAACAACTGCTTGAACACATGGTTTGAGGTGGACATGATTGGGGATGTAGACTCGAAACTACCACACCAATGCAACTATCAACAATTTGGAAATAGGTCTTGATCAATGACACATGTTAAAACCAGTGGAAATGCGCATCAGCTATGGGGGGGCGGGGATGTGGGGGAAGTTAAGGGGAAAGTAAGAGCATGAATCATGTAACCATGTTAACTTTTCTAAAAAATAAATATTGTTAAATTTAAAAAAAATAACTACCATAAATGTTTTTTTTTACATATAAGTCTTTTTCCTATTTCTTTGATCTCTAGGATTCAAACCTAGTAGTGATTATCCTGGGTCAAAGGGTATGCACAGTTATGCCCTTAGGCATAGTTCCAAATTTTTCTCCAGAATGGTTTGCCTCAATCACTCTTCCACCAACATTTCATTAGGATAGCTATTTTCTCCTCATCCCCTTCCTAATTTTTAAAGAAGGAAAATGTTCATATTGATTTCCTTGAAATTATTTAACTGTACCTTTTAATCTATTTTATTCCAGTTATTTTAACTGAGATTCACAGGTGAAATTAAAATGATTCAATTGTAGATCTTTAAAGCTTGAAAGGAACGTAATAATCATGTAGTTCAATTCTTTTATTTAATAGATTATTAAAATGGGTCCCAAAAGGATAAAATTACTTTTCCAAGGTTACAGAGTGATTTAAAATTCTATAAAACAAAGTTTGTGAAGACCAAAAGAAAGATAGGATGGCAGAATATGTCTAGAAAGACCATTGTGATGTGAACTGCTGTCGTAGCTTCTCAGCAAATGACCTTTTTTTTTTATTCAGGAAAGTATGAGATGAAGTCTAGCTAAGAAGGTAGAGGAAGGACTAGTATCTGAGTTTTGAGGAAAGAATTAATCAGTAATTCTTTATATGTACCTATTACATGTCTAGCACTATTATACTTGCCATATATATAACATATATAACAAGTACTTATGTACAGGATAAATATTAGGAGAATTCAAATAAATATAAGATTAGGTTTGGAAGATCTCTTGTGATGTGTAGGATATAGAACTGACTAGGGAAGGATAAAATTGCCTTGTAGTAGTAAGGGTTCCTTTGAGATTAGATATCCTAAGTTTGTAATGGACCCAGTTAGCTCAGTTATGCAACTTCCTTCAACTTGATTTAGCAGCTTGTGTGCAAAAGGGTAGGAATCAATTTATGAAGCCTTCTTAAGGGCACACCAATAGACATTGGGTTTGGACTGCCTATCACCTGCTAATTTGCCAATAGCATTTTCTGTTCATCATCTCCAGTAGTACTGGATACCCTATTTCTGAAATGTTCATGCCCTCAGTTCGATGATATCACATTTTCCTTTTTCTCTTACCTCAATAGTTTTTGTTCTCTTTTGTTTTTGCCTTCTGTGCTACCTCCACTTGTAGCTTCTTAAATGTTGGTATTCCTTAAGATGATAGATCTCATCTTTTCTCCCTCTTTACTCCCTTCCATGACAATTTCATCTACCTTGGGGCAACCACAACCACTTCCATACCATGGTCTCCCGGGCTAGCATTTCATAGTGATTATAGTCCTGAACTTGTGGTTAGGAAGATGTGAGGTCAAATCATTCATCTTACACTGACTTTGTGACCAGTGGAGGCCTAACTTCTCTGAACCTCAGTTATCTCATTTGTAAAAACTTGAATAATAATAATACCTTCTTCTTAAGATTGTTGTGGGCATCAAATAAGATGAAATATGTAAAGCACTTTACCATTATGAAATGCCTATTATAACTTGATCTACTCCAGACTTTTCTCCCAAGTTCCACTTCGATATTTTCTACTTGAATTGTAGACATTTTCATGCAGATATGTCTGAAAACCATCCCAAACTCAGCAGTCCAAAACCAGGTTCATCCTCATCCTATCTGAACTAATTTCTTTTTTACCCTTTTTTTCTGTAGCAGAATTACCTTTCTTCTTTTTTTTGGCCATGCCAGAAAAATTCTCTTGTCAATTCCAACTCCAACATATCTTATACAAATTCTTTTATTTCCAGTCTTAATACATTCACCTGAGTTCAGACCCTTATTCCCTCTAAGTCAATAGTTCTCTCTATAAGCATTTATTAGGAACTTACTATGTGCCATGTATTGTGCTAAGAGTTAGAAATACAAATAAAAACATAAACAACAGTACTCATCTTTAAGGATCATACATTCTAATAGAGAAAGTCAATACATAAAAGGAAGTTTAAAAGTAGGGTTCGGGATGGTGGAAGGGATCCAGTATAGGAGCAAGAAGACAAGAGATTACAGCCTGATAAGAAATGAAGAAATGGTTGATCTGAGCACCCTCTTTAAATGGAGATTCTAAAAGAAGCCATCCCATCAGAGGGAGGGACTATAGCGGGCTTAGAATTCCTCTGAGGTAGGAATTCTTATGCAGAGATGATCTTCAAATATAAAGTTTTCTTGGGCATGATGGAGAAACTTGAAGTCCAGTTTAATGTGAAATTATCTTAATCAAATCAGTTGAAGTAGATGCTTAAGGGGTCATTCTGTTTCTAGTATATTCTAAATCTGCACAGTTCTAATTATGCCACTGAACTTAAAAATCTTTAATGACTCTTTATTGCCTACTTAAACTCTTTAGTCTGGCCTTGAAGACCCTCTATCTTTTCACCCAAATCTAATCATTTGCTTTATCGCTTAATCTCCCTGAGCCTCAGTTTCATCATCTGCAAAATGAAAGGATCAAACTAAATGGCAGGAAAATGTTTATAATAGATTTTTTTTAGTTGCAACTGGAAACTAAGGGCAATGACTGAATAAATTCTGGTATATTTAGGTAATAGAATACTGTTGTTTTGCAAGAAATTATAAATGGGATGGTTTCAGAGAAATTGGAAACTTAAATATGAAATGAGTAGATCCAGGAGAACAATTTGCATAGTGTCATAGTGTCAGAGACAGCATATAGGCAACTATGTACAAACAAGATATATGTAGCATAAATTGGAGATAAACCTCCAAGGGAAGATCCTAGCATTAAGGGGATTAGGCTTTGGCCTGGTCTATTTCACCTCTCTAGACAAACAGGTTCTTCCTCCCTTTCTACCTTCCTTGTCCCACCTAAGACTCATCATTTTAATGCTGGATATAGTGAAGACACTTGAATTTTATTAAGAGCTCAGAGAGCCATTCCATCAGCAATACTGTTTCTAATGTCTAAATTGTTCTCCTCATCCTATTATACGAAGGTTGAAATCATATTCATAATTACAAGTCCAGCTCAAAATGCTGTTTTCTAGTCATAAGTGACCTCCTTTGATCCTCCATTATACTTTGTAACTTTCTTAGGATATTTGTCAAATGTTGTCTTATAGTATAGTTATGTGCATGCTTACCACATTCCCAATTTCCCCTACCATTAACACTAGATTTAAAAATTTTTAATGTTTGACAGGGATTGTATCTTATTCAACTTTGTTTTTCCTTGCTGATCCTAGCATGTAATGTATGGTTAATACATATTTATTGAATTGAATTAAGATTTTCTGTCTTCATTAAAAGCATTAGTACCTCAAGATCTATTCAAATTTTTACAAGTAAACATTAATTTTATATATCCAAATTCATAGTATAGACATCTGCTTAATATTTTTATATAGCTTCATGCTTATATTAATAAAGAATTATACAGTCAGTCAGATTGAAATACAAGGAGAATAGGTAGGAGAAGCAAGTGGTTTTGAGGGAAAGGTAATGAATTTTGTTTTGGGCATATTTAGCTGCTTAATGTTGTATATTCATTTTGAGATATCTGAAAGGCAGTTGGGAAATGTGAGATTATAGGTAAAAAGAGAGATTGGGGCAAGAAAGGTGGATTTAAGAATCATTAATATAGAGATGGCAATTGAATCCATGAAAATTGATGAGATCACCAAGATAGGAGAAGTGGACCCAAGAGAGAAAGAGAAAGAAAGTGAAGGCATCATTTATTTTAAGTGGCCTTTTCAATGAGTTTAGCTATAAAGAGAGATATTGCATAATGGAGATGGAAGAATCAAGTGAGGGTTTTTTGAGGATAGGGAACACATGGTGTGGTACAAAGAGGGGGGCATAACAGTTTTGCAGGCTTTGCAGAATTAATTCTGTCAGTTAAGGAGTTTAGAATCTTGGGAAAAGTTCAGTTGGTCTTGGGACTCGTGGAGAGAACCAGGGTCAATATGAGCTCCTTCTTGAGATTGAAACCTGGTTTATATTTTGCAGCTTTTCTTTTGAGATTTGTTAATTTAGCTAATTCCTTTGAATCTCCCTACCATACCCTATTCCCACCTTCATTCTCCCTGCTTGAATTCATGTGAGGGTTTGAAAGGAGGGTAGTTCGGAGTGTTAGTTTAAACTTGATATTTTAAATAATCAAATAGGGCTTACCCTTGCAACAAATTATATATTGAATCTTTGTATCCAACCTTCCTAACCCCATTGATTACAAACCCATCTGAGAGCTGAGTTAAGGCAGGTCCTTTCTCAGTCTCACATTCCTGCTTCCCTTCCCCCACCTGAAGTTTCTCTAAGCGGCTGTTAGGTCTTCCTTGTATCCTCTAACCTGCCAATCTATCCTAGAAGACAATAAACCCCGTTTGTATTTAATCAAGACCTTCTGGTTACTTCATTAGTAGATTAATAAGAGAGAGGAAGAGAGAGAGGAATAACTTACTTTCTGGAGTTTGAGGGAAGCTGAGGGTATCCATTTTGAAGGAAGTGTAACTTCAATATTTCCTTCCAGTCCCTTCCTGTGAAACTGACTAAAGCCTTGAGTCAGTTCCAAGCTGTCTTTGGCTGGCTCTAACCTTGCTCTGTAAAAGTGTCCTTTTACTTGAAGGGCTCAGTCTATTTCCCTTCAGTGTTTGTCTCTAGCTGGGTCCCAGTCTGTGTTTCCCTGCTGCTATTGCCTGCCTTTGATTAACTCATCCTCTCCCTTGCAACACTTGTTACCTCAGTGTTATACTCCCTAAACTCAGACATTCCCTTATTTCTCCTACTACCTCAACTACCAACCTTCATCATTGTATCTTCTTCATTCACTATATTGCCTTAGGGATTCACAAACCCTTATCCACAGTGCCTATCCTTTATTCCAACCAGCTACTACCTATAGCCTAGTCCCTTGATTACCTCCAGCCTTGGATCCCTTGCCTTGCCTTATTCCCTATTCCTACCAGCTGTTACCCCTAGCTTCAGTCCCATATTACATCCTGCAGATTCCCTTATTACATCCTGAAAATCCCCTTATTACAATGGTCATGTTTATACACAGAAAGGAATGAACCAGTAGACAAGAAGAGATTGCAAATAACTGATAGAGTGAAGATGATAAAGGGCAATCCCTTGGTATAGATGAGGCGATAATAAGGAATGGAATTACTTGCACAGATAGAAGGATTATTAGTCCTGGGTAAGGAGTACCTTACAATCATTATGGAGACAAGAGTGAAAGATGAGATTGTGGCAGAAGGCATTTGAGTAATGGGAAATGAGGAAGGGCAGGGGAAGACAAACTTATCAAGAGTGGCCTCAATTTTTTTCTGTAAAATATGAGGGAAGATTCTCAGCTAAGAGGCATGGGGAAGGAGGAACAAAGAACAATGGGTGGTTTTGAGAAAGGATGAGAAGGTTTAGAAGAGCTTATCCCGAGAGTAGGATAGTGAGTTGATTAGGCAGATATAGAAGGATTGCCTAGTAAGAGTGAGGGCTCAATATACTCTACAGTAGTCTTTAAAAATACCAAATGGTAATCAAGGCCACCATGTCCTGACACCAGACAGCCTGGTTTTCCACTACTTCCTTTTCCATGCCTTACTCTTACTTTGTAACAAACTAGACTACTTATTCTCCTTCCAAAATAATCTTCTTATCTAAGGAGTTTGAATTTAGTCTTTGTATTTTCCTTTCCCGCTTAAATAGTACCTTTTGAATTTTTCTAAAAATAACTCTGAATTATGATGTGCTCTTTTCTACTTATAGCGAAATGTGTATTGTCAGTACAACTCACTGAATCATTCATTGCTTTACTTTTCACCAGTACTATTTTAAATCCACTAACTCACTTTATAAGTTTTGAATGGCAAGAGCCTGCTTAGGGAAGAAGTCTGTAAGCAGTGAGGGATTTGCCAGGGTCTGAACTGTGTTATTAGTTTTCTAGTACATGAATGGTAATCACTGATAGACCCAAGTGAAATTTGCAGTTTGAATTTGACTTTGAAGTCACGTTGATTTGGTAGATTAGAAGTTCTATTGTAAAGCAAATGCAAAAAAAAAGTTGAACAATTAGTACAATGGAGAAAAATGTGAAGGTAGATCTATGTAGGAAACAAATATCATCTATTTTGCATTTGTAAATCATGAAAAAAATAAAACATTATAAAGAGCAAACTCATAAAAAATTAAGCTTATGATAAATATACTATTAAAGTTAGAAAATACTCTAATCAGAATTTTAGTCAGTGAAAAAATGTAAAATAGCAACTAAATCAATATTTGTCATGCATTTGTTAATATGCACATTTTATTTTTAAGTATCATTTATTTTTAGCATTCTTTTCTTTTTAAATTGAATTCCAAATTCTCTTCCTACCTCCCACTTCTTCCCTACCCACTGAAAAGGCAAGCAAAATGGTATCAGTTATGTTTGTAATGTCATTAAAAATACATTTCCCTAGTAGCCATGATGTGCATATTTTAAATCTAACAAATGGACCTATGACAATTTCATTAAATCTATGATTTGAGAGTATGAAGGACTGAATGCTTTTCTTATTTGTGCCTGGCTCACTTCCATTGTGAGGGAAGCAGCAATTAAATATCACTACCTCCTCATCAGGTGTCCCAATTTATTTGTATTTAATTAAGTGTATAGTACTTAGCAGAGACTAATTAAGAAAACCATATTTTTTGTCTAATAATTATACTTTTTATTATAAGATCTGAACAATACGCCACTCATTCATGAAGGCTTCATGAAGGGAGGCGCTCATATATTCCAAGGTATCTGTTTATATGCATATGAAGTATATATGTGTATAAGTACATATGTAAATATGGACTTACATATATATTTTATCTACTATGTAACCCATAACTATAGTAGATAGTATCTGAATGATTATTTACTGATGCCTTTAAAAATCTCTATTTAAATCTAGGGGGAGCCCATCACTTTTTGTGAAGATAGTTTTGTAAAACATCGTTCCAGCTTAATGAAGCAGTTTTTGGAAACTGCAGTGAACCTTCAACTTTTTAAACAGGTAAGCATGGACAACTTAAACTTAATTCTCCAATGTACAGTTATCATAATGATACTTTTTTGTTGGAGCTAGGCTTAAATGTTGCTAAACTTGATCTTTTCTAGGAGTAATTAACATTCACCTATTTCTTTTGTTGATAGATATGATTTCTTTCCCCCTCAATTTTGTAATACCATAGTGTAAGAGGGAGATTTAAGGTATTTATAGATATACATTTAAAGTGTGGCCTCCAGGAATCAACAATTCAGATTGATTCCATAATTAAATTAGACCCAAGTCAGAACCGGGTTTTAGGTAATTTGTTTACAATTAAGAAGGTAAAATAGGGATATTTAAAATAGGGGAATTTAAAATAGGGATATCCTAAAAATATAATAAAAAGTAGGGAAATAGAGGGAGAGGCTAGTCCAGGCCTGCAAGGCCTGGACAGAGAGAGAAGGTTAAAAGGCTAAATAAATGAGGCTACAAGCCACAAGGCCTAGCAATCAGATAGGCTAGAGCCTACTTAAAGGTAGAGTTTGGAAACGCCAAGCTAGGCCCAAGGAAGTCAGCCTAACTTACCCACGTGACCATGCTGAGTAGAAACTGCCTGAGGTCTCCTCAGACATCCTTCAGCACCAAGTTCAAAGTGGGAACTCCCCAACAGGAAGTAACCAACATACTTGAAGAGAAAGTGTCTTTGGTCACTTCCCATGGGTTCACCTCTAATTCAAGTGGACAAATGGCAGTCTCTACACTGATTTGGACTGCCCAAAGGGCAGTCCCTAGTTCTTGATTTGTTACTTATTGTCACGTGTGGGTAACTCATCTCCCCTCCCCACTAAGGGAGGTGGGAATGACATCATCTCGGGTAGGTAGAATTTTGACTATGAATGGACTAGAGCTAATTCTATTTACACAATAGCCATTTTTTTTGATGCACACATTAAAAGAAATTCCAGTTATTAAAATATATACCTTTAACTTTCCAAACTCTTCTCTACCTCCACCACACCACCATCAGCCCCTCTACTGTCTTAGGGTTACCTGGGGGCACTGAGAGACTTTTTAGCTTGCCCTGAGCCATTGAATCTAAGGCAAGGTTTGAATCCAGGATTTCAAAGTTACCTACAGATCCTACCACCCTATACTCCCTTTCCAATTTCAACATTATATGTAAAGTATTATGGCTAGAAAAAACTTACGTGTGTTAATAACTTATAATTGTTATAATCTGGTGAGGACAACATATTTACCAACAGTTTAGGCAATATATCTTATTGTTTAAAGAGCCTTATATTGGGTCAGGAGAGTGACAGAAGAATTCAGTCAATAAACTTTTGTTTAATGCCTGCTCAGTGCCAGTTACTCTGCTAAGCCCTTGGAATACAAAGAAAGCAAAATGTACTTACAGTTCTAAAATATGGTCTAATCAGAGATATAACATGCTAACAACTATGTACAAACTATACATAGATAAATTTAAACCTACTCTATAATAAGAGCTATGGCACTTAGTATTATGGGATACTGGAAAAGGCTTTCTGTAGAAGGTGGGATTTTACCTGGGAAGTCAGGAAATGGAGAAGAGAAGGGAGAGCATTCCAAATAT
The DNA here is from genome assembly GCF_016433145.1 of Gracilinanus agilis. Lineage (NCBI taxonomy): Eukaryota > Metazoa > Chordata > Mammalia > Didelphimorphia > Didelphidae > Gracilinanus > Gracilinanus agilis. The sequence goes on along the minus strand of NC_058133.1, from coordinate 98,291,215 downwards.
AAGGGAAAAACCAATGAAAATGCCTGAAATTGGGAGATGAACTTTATTTTTGAAAGACCAACAAAGACATTATTGTTCCTAGATTGTAGACTACATGTAGATTGAATTGTACATGTAGGGGGTGTCAGGTATAAGAAGATTGTAAATATAGAGTATGGAAAAGGTTACAAAGGGTCTTATGCTAAACAGAAGATTTTTTTGTTGATTTTAGAGATGTTAAGGAATTCTTGTAGTATCTAATTTCTCAAATATATAGAGAACCAAGTCAAATCTATAAGAATATGTCATTCCCCAATTGATCAATGGTGAAAGGATAAAAAAAAATCAGAACTATCAAAAATCACTTGAAAATGCCTTCACTTTTGATTATAGAAGTGCAAATTAAAACAACTCTGAGGTACCGTACCGCCTCATACCCATTAGATTTGTTGTAGGGCTTGTGGAAAAATAGGGACACTAATGTACCGTTGGGAGAATTGTGAACTTATCCAATCATTCTGAAGAGCAATTTGGAACTATGTTCAAAGGGCTATTAAACTGCATACCCTTTGACCCAGCAATATCTTTATTAGGTTTGTCCCTCAAAGAGATAAAAGGAGATAGTGTTGTCTTTAAAAATGATAAAGGCTGATATTATGAGGATAACTAATATTTTATTTAGGCCCATGTTGGTAGAATAAAATCGACCTCGCACCTTTTAAAATTTCAAATTGCCTCCTCAGCCATTACATTCCGTACCTTACCTAACCTTTTCTATGTCCCCCCGAGAGCGCACTCAGGTAGCAAAGAGGGTGTCTCCCGACCTCCCTCTGAATTTAAGCTCCGCTCTACTTCCCGTTGTCTCACGTTTAACCGGAAACTCACTGGATCATGGGGAATGTAGTCTCCAAGTCCCCACGTGTCCACAGGAAGTTTGTAAGATACTTTTAAATGGCACCTCCCTGAATTCCAAACACTAGATAGATAGATAGATAGATTGATAGATAGATAGATAGATAGATAGATAGATAGATAGATAGATAGATAGATAGATGTATATATATGTATATATATGAAATGTAGGATAGGGACTTTGTGAGTGAAGTAGGATATATACATATATGAATATATATATATGTGTGTGTGTGAAATGTTATGGAAATATAAATGACAAGATTTGGCAACTGATTAAATATGTAGGGTTACTGAAAATGAGGAGTTGTACACCCAGGTTGTAAATTTAGGTGATTGGAAGGATGGCACATCCTACAAAGAATTTGTGAAGTTCATAAGATGTTGAGGGAACTTTGTTTTGAATATGTTGAATTTGATATGCCTATGGCATATTCAGTTCAAAATATCTATTCCCTGCCCCTGACATCTACCCATCATTCTGTGGCAACAAGCAGCAGACCATAATTCTGCCTGTCCACTTGTAAACTAAAGAGGAGTGGTCATATAAATAGGAGGAGAACCAGGAGATTTGGGTCCCAAAAAACTAAAGAGAGAAGATTGTCAAAGAGGAAGACGAATAGCATTGTCAAAATCTGCAGAGGTAGAAGAATAAGGATTTAAAAAACTGCACTGGATTTGTCAATTAAGAGATCACTACTAACTTTGGAAAGAGCATTTTCGATGGAATGATAAAGTCAGAATCTAGATCATAAGGGGTAAAGAAAAGAATGAGTCGATAAAAAGTGGACACTTCAGCTTTAGATGGCCTTTTCAAGGAGTTTAGCCACTTAAGGGCATGGTTAGCTGGAGCGGAAGAATCAAGGGAGGTTTTTCTTGTGTGGACATTTTTGTAGGCACTAGGGAATAAGCCAATAGATATGGGGAGAAAATGAAGATAAATGAAAGTGTAGGCATTACAGAGGAACAAACCTTTTAGAGGAAACAGGATGGAATGAGATCAGCTGTGCAGAGAGAGAAGTTACGTTGGTAAAGAGAAAGGCCACTTCATTATATGAAATATGATGAAGGAGGAGATAGTGGCAGAAGGCATGTGAGTGATAAGAGATGAGGAAGAGGAGAGAAGAGACAATTCACAGTGAATGGCCTCTAGTTTTTTTGTTTGTTTGTTTTTAAATAGGAGGAAAGATTCTCAGCTGAGAAGATGAGAAGCTAAGGGGAATGGGAGGATTAAAAGGTTTGGAAGAACCTTTGTGAAGAGTAAGACAGTGAATTGATAAGACAAGTGTGGAAAGATTGCCTAGTATTAGTGAGGGCCCATTTAAGACTGTGTAACTTAAATTTGGGGGGAAGCAGTAGGATTGACATGATTTTTCTCAATCTTCATTCATCAATATGTGTGTAGGAGCAAAGGTGACAGATATTTATTCAAGACTGAGGTATAGCAGGAGGATAAGAGGGCCAGGGACTCCAGAAGAGGACAGTGTGGAGACATACTGGTTCACCAAAGGGTCAAGATGGGGTAAAAAGGAGAGTGGGTAAAGCAAGGGAGATGACCTAGGAAAGAACTGAGAGGCAGAGGGATTGATAGTTGCAATGTGGTCCAAGAATAGGGTTTGGTAAGGGGAGGCAGAAGGAAAGATAGAAAACCAATAGATTATGGTCATATAAGGGGATTGGGGAATTCTTGGACATGGAGATGGTACACATGTGAGTAATATATGACAGAATCAAGAGTGTGAAAGAATAGGGTCATAGGTTATGTATAGGTTGAGAAACTGAGTGGTTAAGGTGTTTAAGGGAGAGTCAATATGTATTTAATTTTTTTCAATATGTATTTTGAACTCCCAAAGTATGAGAGCAGGAATTAGGTAGGAGAGAAAATTTGTAAGCAAAGTACTAAAAATACTGAAGTCATTAAAGAAGGAAGGGGAATAGATGACAACTACCAGGATTTTTCTTCACCTAAAGATTGGGAATCATGTTATAGTTCAGACTCTGGAACATGACACCAAATTACTTCAAACTGGAAGTTAGCAAGTGAGCTATAAGGAAATTTAAGACTAACATTACTAAAGATCTTCAAAGAAAACTTAAACTACAGGCATATAAATCAGTAGGAGATAATCAGGACATTTGAATGATGTCAAACAGTTTTCAAGACAAAAGAAAGTGAATTAATGTGGCAGAATGTTCTTGAATGGTTCAAGAAAGATAAGATTCCTGAAAGAGGTGAAAAGAAAATAAATGATAGAATTTGTGGCCTGCATAGCAAAGGAAATTAGTAAAATAGAAACACTTGGATCCATAGTGGCAAGTCTTTGTTAATAGGGGATAGTGCAGCTGATCTTGAATACAAATATACTGAGCTAAAGGACAGTCTGGAAGAAGAGAAGCAAAAGGCAAACATGTTAAAAGAACGAGATATTTATACAAGTAAAACAATAATAATAATAGACCATTTATATAGTGCTTTAAGATTTGCAAATAATTTTACAAATATTGTTTCATTGTATCCTCATAACCATAATTGATATGTACTATGATTATACCATTTTATAGATGAGGAAACTAAGGCATATAGAGGTTAAGTGATTTATTGAACAACACATGAGTAGTAAATGTCTGACATCAGGTCCAGTGCTGTATCTCCTGTGCTACCCAGTTGACTCAAGATAAATATGTTGATCTCAGAGACAGGAGAGGTAGAAATAACTTTATAATCACAAGTTTTCCAGAAAAAAAAAACATGGCAGGGCAAATATCTGAACACCGTAATGTATGAAATGATACAAGAATCTTGCCTAGAACTTTCAAATTCGGAAAACAAAAGTACCAACCAAAAGGTTCCAAAGATGATCTCAAGAAAAACAAAACAAACAAAAAACCTATATGTCAAACTCTAGAACAAATAGTAGCAGATTTTCACAATTCCAGTGACAAATGACATTCTTCAAATCACAAGGAGAAAGATATTTAAATATAAAGGAAAGAATATTCAAATAGCAATTCTAGAAGAGAATGGATATTCCAAAAAACAATGACACTCAAGATGCTGCAAACCTGAACCTAATTGTTAATGAGTAAAGATTGGCATTCAATAAAAGAGGCCTTCCTAAATAAAAAGCAAGTTGTTAAGATTATTTTGATTTGCTGTTTACAGAACAAGTTGCAGAAATAAGATAGGTAAGTAAATGCATAAGAGATCAAATAAATTATCTCATATCTAGAGACTGTTTCTTCAAAGCAAAACTAGAAAAATAGGCTCTCTGAATTGAGGTAAAAATTAAAAGGAGTTTGAGATCTGAAGTGGAACACTGGAGGTGAAGTGGGATTATGGGATCAGGAAAGGTGGCTTGTTCTTTGGTTTGGGGGTTCAATATCATTGAGATTGAAGATTATGATAGTCTGGAAGTTTATTAGCCATTGTGAAATAAGTGCCATTCAAATATTAGTGAATGGAAAGTCTGATAATGAAGGCAAGTAATCAGACATTTTAAAGTTTGAATAGTACCTTCAGACTTGCCTACATATTAGAGCCTAAAAACTTCACAGAGAAATGCAGAAAAGCAAAGAAATAAACAAAGCCTTTTCACACCATACTGCAATAAAAATTACATTCAATAAATGGCCATGGAAACATAGATTAAATTTTTAAAAATATATTATTTTCCCAATTACATGTAATAATTTTCCACATAAATTTCCTGAAGTTATAAGATTCAAATTGTCTCCCTCTTTCCCTTCCCTCCCAACTCCTGGAGATGGTAAGCAACTTGATCTTGCTTATACTTATATTATGCAAAACATACTTCCATATTGGTCATTGTTTTAAGACAATATTCCTATAAAACCCAAATCCCTGAATAAAAAAACACATAAACTAAAGTGAAAAATAGTATGCTTTGATCTGCAGACTGACTCCAACAGTTCTTTCTTTGGAGGTAGATTCTTTGTCCTAAGTCCTTCAGAATTGTCCTGGGGCATTATATAGCTATGATTCAAAGTTGATCTTTCTACAGTTTCGCTCTTATTGTATAATCAGTGTTCTCCTTATTTTACTCTGTATCGGTTCATTTAGGTCTTTCCAGCTTTTTTCTGAAATCATCCTGATCATCACTTCTTATAGCATAATAGTATTTCATCATCACCATATACTACAATTTGTTCAGCCAGGCCCCAATCATTGGATGTTCCTTCAATTTGCCACCACAAAAAGAGTTGCTGTATTTTTTTTACAAGTAGGTCTGCCCCTCTTTTTTTAATCTCTTGGGATATACACCTAGTGGTGATATTATAGGATCAAAAAGTAGGCACAATTTTATAGCCTGTTGGACATAGTTCCAAATTTCCCTCCAGAATGGTTGGTTCAGTTCACAACTTCATCAGCAATGTGTTAGTGTCCCAATTTTGCCACATCCCCTCCAAAATTGTATCCCTTTCTTTTACTGTCATATTGGTCAATTTGATAGATGTAAGGTGGCACTTAAGTTATTTTAATTTGCATTTCTCTAGTCTAGTCAAGAGTGATTTAGAACATTTTTTCATATAATATTGATAATTTTGATTTCATCTGAAAAACTGCTTGTTTATATCTTTTGACCATTCGTTAATTGGGGAAGCATAGGCTAGAAATTAATTGGAAACTAAAGAACAAATCATGGAAACAATGATTTCATTAAATAGAATGGAAATGATGAGACAACAGACAAAAATTTGTTGGTATGCACCCAAAATAGTACTTAGGTGAAAATTTATATTTCTGAATTTATATGTCAATAAAAGAGAGGATTGGCCATGAAACTCTTACAAAAAGAAGAAAAGAAAGAAAAGAAAAAGAAAAGAAAAGAAAAAACTAGAAAAAGAACAAGTAAAAATCCTCAATTAAACACCAAATTATTGAACTAATAAAATGAGGGTCTGGATTTGGCTAAATTGATTTTCAAAAAAGAAACCATATTATTAGTATCAAAAATGAAAAGAGCAAATATACCATCACTGAAAATGATGAAATTAAATCAGTTATTAGGAGTTGTTTTGCCCAATTATTTGCCATTAAAACTGACAGTCTAAGTTAAATAGATGAAAATTACAAAAATACAAACTGCCCAGTTTAACAGAGGAGGAAAGAAAATTATAGGTTAATTTCCTTAATGAATGTTGATGCAAAAAATTTATAAATAAAATATTGGCAAGAACATTATGGTAATATATAACAAAGATCATGTATGAAAGATTGTAAATATGTGGGAAAGGGGACTAGATGGACAAATGGGTACCAACCATCTTATAACTTCCCTATAACATATACCACCACCATCTTGGATTTATACCAAGAATGCAGTGCTGATTCAATATTAGGAAAACTATAAGCATAACTGACCACATTAATAATAAACAACAAAATAATATTTTATATCAATGGATACAGTTAAAGCATCGATAAAATATAATACCCATTGCCATTAAAAACACTAGAAAGCATAGGAACAAATGGAACCTTTCTTAAACTGGCAAGTAATATCTAACTAAAATCAAAAGCAAGCATTTTCTGTTATTGAGATAAATTTGAAGCCTTCTTAGTAGGATCAGGGATGAAGCAAAGATGTCCATTATCACCACTTTTATTTAATATTGTTTTAGAAATGCAAGCTATGACAGTGACTAGAAAAGGAAATTGAAAATGTTACTTTTTTCAGATAATGTGAGGATCAACTAAAATATTAGTTGAAGCAATAACTAGCAGAGTTGAAGGATGTAAAATAAACCCTTAATCACCTATATTTCTATATTTTACCAGAAAAAAATAACTTAACAGGAAGAGAGAGAGAAATTCCATTGAAAATAACTGTACTCAATATAAAATACTTGTGAATCTATCTGCCAAGACAAAACCTTGGGATCATATTTTTTTTTAATTTTTTTTTAAACCCTTAACTTCTGTATATTGACTCATAGGTGGAAGAGTGGTAAGGGTAGGCAATGGGGGTCAAGTGACTTGCCCAGGGTCACACAGCTGAGAAGTGTCTGAGGCCAGATTTGAACCTAGGACCTCCTATCTCTAGGCCTGGCTCTCAATCCACTGAGCTACCCAGCTGCCCCCACCTTGGGATCATATGATCATAATTACAAAACACTTTTTACACCAATAAAAACAGAAATAAACAAATTGAGAAATATTAATTGCTCATAGATAGGGCAAGCCAATATAATAAAAATGACAATTCTACCTATTCAGTGCCATGCCAATGAAACTACCAAAGTTATTTTATAAAACTAGGAAAAAATTAAAATTTATTTGGAAAAACAAAAGGTCAGGAATATCAGGGAAATCGAGTATTAAAAATGTGAAAGAAGGAGGCCTACTAGTTCCAGTTGTCAAGCTGTATTATAGATTCTGTATCTCAAAGATGGGGAAAAAGACCTGTATATACAAAGATATTTATAAATTTGTGCATACCTTTTTACTCAGCAAATACCATTACTAGGTCTGTATAAAAAATATAAAAGAATATCGGAAAGACTCTATATGTATGAAAATATTTATAGCAGACCTTTTTATGGTGAAAAAGAATTGGAGATTAAGGGGATACCCTTTAATCGTGGAATGGCTATACAAGTTGTGGTATATAATTGTGAGGAAATACTATCATAAGAAATGATGAACAGGCTGCTTTCAGAAAAACCTGGGAAGATTTATACAATAATAGTAATATTGTAGTAATGATCAACTATAAAAGACTTAGCTACATCAAGAAATACAAGAAACCAAGAATTTGAGTCTCAAAAAATATTTTCATGAAATTTAAAAACAAATACATTTCAAGAAGAAGTTTTAAGTTTTCATCTGATTCTAAGCTTTTGGGGGTCTCTGCACAGTTCTCAGCTATCTAGCCTCTGTGGCAGATGGTATTAATGTGACCAGAGGGATTTAGGGATCCTAGAGAGGAATCATACACAAGATTGGCCCATGTATCCCCAGGGATTTCCAGAAGTTTAACCTCAGAGCATATAGAAACAGGACTTGGTGATGCTTTTTCCATAATGCATTGGAGCATAGTAAGGAGGCAGAAAGTGGTGTGATCAGTAGCCTAGCAGTAATCAAATGCAGGACTTAGTGGTGGCCTCAGTGAGCCAGTCAAGGAGGCAGTCTTGAAGACCTGCCCCAGCAACCAAGGCTTTATGGGTTTGTGTTCTCAGGGCCTCAGAAAGTATTATCCTTCATTGTATGGAAGCAAAAAAATGACAATAATTACAGATCTGCTTTGGTATGAGAACAGTGTGGGTTTGTACTTTATTTTTAAGGAAATTGTAAATTGTAATGAAATAATAGGATGATAAAAATTACTATAGGTGAATTGTGAATCTTCAAAATATGTTTTTATGAAAGAGATAAAATATTCATTCTCTCCCAACTATATAACACTCTACCAACATTATTCTCATAGCATAGTTTCTGTATTCCATTGAAGAATTTGTCCATCTACCTTTAGTTACTTTATATACATAACCTTCAAAGTCTTGGTTATGGGGTTAGGGCACAACTTTCTCTGGAATTGATGATGTTAGCCAGAGACATGTATTATGCTCTGGGATGTGGGGAATGAGCTAGGGAGAAGAAAATAGTAAGGTATAATTGAAATAGCATCGAACTAAGAGTTAAAAAACCTACTCTTGCTAATAATTATGTGGCTTTGGGCAGTTAACTCAAACTATTTCTTCACCCGTAAAGTGAAATGAAGAGGTAACTAGGTGGTTCAGTGGAGAGTGCTGGGCCTTAGGTCAGGAAGACCTAAGTTCTAATCCAGACTAACATGGACTAGCTGTGTGACCCTGGGCAGGCCATATAACGTCTATTTACCTTATTTCATTGGAGAATAAAATGGCAAACCACTGAAGTGTCTTCACCAAAAAAAACCCCTTGGATCAGTATAGACCCCAAGGCCACAAAGAGTCAGGTACAATTGAACAACAATGGAGTTGTATATAACTGACCACAACAAAAATGAGATTGACTGTGATGATTTCTCTCGTCCCTTTCAGTTTTTTTTTAAATTCTATGATTCTGAATGCCAGTGTTAACAGCAGAATCAGTGTATTGAATTCTCCCTTTTCTTTTCCATATTTCTTTCTGCCTTATTGCTGCCATCAATTATGGTATTATTTGTGTTAAGGGGACCCACACACTTAGAAGTAATTATCTTTTTTAGATAGTAGTACTTTCTATTGGAGTTAAACTATCAGAACAAAGTGTGAGCAGCCTTTATACACCTCATTGAAACAATGAAATCCATTGTGTGAAGCTTAGGAATTTATATAAAAGGAAGAAGTTATCTCATAATAAGAGAGAGAGATTTTAAGGTTTTATATTTAACAGGTTAGAGCAAGCATAAAATTCCATTATACCCTGAGAGGCAAAGGGAAGACAGAAAAGGGAGATCTTAAGGAGAATTGCTGCTTATACTGTTATCAGATTTAAGTTGAGGGTAGTCCAAAGAAAAAGTTAGCTCTTTACCCAAATTACTCTCCTGATGCCTAGTCTATCCATAGGTAATATAAACTTCTATTTCTTTATGTAATATTTCCAGTAAACTGAATCAGGGTATTTTCTTCCACCCCAGAGGTCAGAATCGACTAGAACTAGATAGACCATTGAAAGTTAAGTATAAGACAAACATAGGAATTAAACACAACTACAAAACACTTTCCACACAATTAAAACTAGATCTAAACAATTGGAATAGCATCAATTGCTCACGGGTAGGATGAGCTAACATAATAAAAATGACCATCCTACCCAAATTAATTTACTTATTTAGTGCCATACCTGTCAAACTGCCAAGAAACTTTTCACTGAATTAGAAAAAAACTATAACAATTCATTTGGAAGAACAAAAGATCAAGAATATCAAGGCAAATAATGAGAAAAAAAACAAAACATGAAGGAAAGTGGCCTAGCAGTACCAGATATTAAACTATACTATAAAGCAATAGTCATTAGAACAACATGGTACTAGCTAAGAGACAGAAGGGAGGATCAGTGGAATAGACTTGGGGTAAGTGACCTCAACAAGACAATCTATGATAAACCCAAAGAGGCCAGCTTTTGGGACAAAAACCCACTATTTGACCAAAACTGCTGGGAAAATTGGAAAAAAGTATAGGAGAGATTGGGTTTAGATCAACATCTCACACCCTACACCAAGATAAATTCAGAATGAGTGAATGACTTGAATATAAAGAAGGAAACTATAAGTAAAATAGGTGAACACAGAATAGTACACTTGTCAGATCTCTGGGAAAGGAAAGCTTTTAAAATCAAGCAAGAGTTAGAAAAAATTACAAAATGTAAAACAAATAATTTTCATTACATTAAATTAAAAAGGTTTTGTGCAAACAAACCAATGCAAACAAAATTAGAAGGGAATCAACAAATTAGGAAAAATTCTTTATAATAAAAACCTCTGACAAAGGTCTAATTACTCAAATTTATAAGGAGCTAAAAAATCAATTGTACAAAAAAATCAAGCCATTCCCCAATTGATAAATGGGCAACGGACACAAATAGGCAATTTTCAGATAAAGAAATCAAAACTATCAATAAGCACATGAAAAAGTGTTCTAAATTTCTTATAATTAGAGAAATGCAAATCAAAGCAACTCTGAGGTACCACCTCACATCTAGCAGATTAGCTAACATAACAACAAAGGAAAGTAATAAATGTTGGAAGGGATGTGGCAAAATTGGGACATTGATGCATTGCTGTTGGAGTTGTGAATTGATCCAACCATCCTGGATGGCAATTTGGAACCATGCCCAAAGGACTTTAAAAGACTGCCTACCCTTTGATCCAGCCATACCACTGCTGGTTTTATACCCCAAAGAGATCATAGGGAAAAAAGACTTGTACAAAAATATTTATAGCCATGCTCTTTGTGGTGGCAAAAAAAATTGGAAAATGAGGGGATGTCCTTTAGTTGGGGAATGGCTGAATAAATTGTGGTATCTGTTGATGATGGAATACTATTGTGCTCAAAGCAATAATGAACTGGAGGGATTGCATGTGACCTGGAATGACCTCCAGGAATTGATGCAGAATGAAAGGAGCAGAACCAGGAGAACATCATACACAGAGAGTGATACTCTGTGGTACAATCGAATGTAATGGACTTTTCTACTAGCAGCAATGCAGTGATCCATGACAATTCTGAGGAACTTAAGAGAAAGAACACTATCCACAGTCAGAGGAAGTACTGTGGGAGTAGAAACACAGAAGAAAAGCAATTGCTTGAACATATGAATTGATGGGGATGTAGACTCTAAATGATCACCCCAGTGCAATTATGAATAATTAATACGTAAACAGGTCTTGATCAATGATACATGTAAAAACCAGTGGAATTGCACATCGGCTGCAGAGGGTGACGTTAAAGGGGAGAGAAAGAACATGAATCATGTAACCATGCTAAAATACCCTTAATTAAAATTTTTCAATTAAAAAAATAAAGTTAAGTAGACTCCCAACTTCTTAAATTTTTACAGTTTTCCTAGCTGGAAACTTTGAGTAATTGTGATTAAATCACAGATTATTCAGATTATGCCATTGATAATAAACTCCCCAGAGCTGAAGAGGAGGGAAATATTTGAATCTTATAGACTTTTATATTGCCCTATAGGCTTAAAATGAGCTAATTGTTCTACTAGTTTGTTAAATTTGACCCAACATGGATTCTGGAAGAAGAGCCACCAATTGCTTTTTTTTCCCTTTCATTTCATCCTGATGACTACCCATGTCAAATTTTCATTGTAACATTTCTCCAGTTTATGCTAAAAATTTATGGAAAAAAGTAGAATGAGCTCATCATAAGAAATTTTACTCTGTACTGTTTCAGAGATTGAATTTATGTGTTGTTAAAGGATCTACTAAGAAACCTACTTGCTAATATTAATTTTAATATTTTCAAATTTATATCCTGAAGGGCTTAAGAATTACAATCTTAACTATTGTAAATAATTAGAATTTATGTTGAAGGGACATAATGTTGTCATAATGTAAAGAACTTGGAGTAAGAGGACTTGAATTTTAATTCCATCTCCAATCCTTAGCATCTATGAGACCTTTAGCAAGTCACTTAACCTCACTAGCTCTGAATTATATTATCCTTTAACAACTATTCAAAACAGATAAAATACTTATAAATGTAAAGGAAACATAGATCTATTTTATTAAAATCAACTTTTCCACAAATGCCCAAAGCATTATAAAGTTAATAGAGCACATTTATAATAAAACACCATAATAGCATGTTATACCACACAGTGATATAATTTACAACAGAGTAAGACATAAGTTGTGCTTAAAATAGCCAATTTAAATTAAAAATTTGGTAAACTTCTAAAAATTATGGTGAAAGAAATTTTCTCTGTTTGAAATTGAAATGAATCATGTCAGTTTCCTGAAAACTGATTAACACTGAGCAGAAAAATGAAGTACAATAACTTTCATATGAAGTTTTGGCAGACCTTGGAAAGCTATTTATAGATTTATTGAGAGAATACCTGGGAACTCATAATTTGATTAAGAATATCCAGAATGGATTCAGGCAGGGGAGGTCATGCTTAACTAATCTGCTAGAGTTCTTTGAACAGATGCTGCCATGATAGATAAGGGAAATTCAGTGCATATAGTGTACTTTGATTTTTCAAAAAGCATTTGACATTGTTCTACATAAAAGATGAATGGTAAATCTTGGAGGGAAGATAGAAGACAAAATTAAATGTTCTCTAAATTTCATCTACAAAGATATTTTTCTGTGTCCTATATATGCTTTAGTTTCAGATACTACATCATGACATATATTTAGAAATATCTTTAAAATAGTTCTGGAAATAAAAGTAGTATTACAAAATTATCATACTGTTCCATAGATTCCTAGTGATCTATTCAATTTGTTCAGTAAATATTCAGTATCTTTTATGTATGAGATATTTTGCTAGGTGTTCATAAGTTTTTAACAACTCTTAACAAAAAGTAACTTAGATTCCATCATAAACTTTATCCTTCCTTTCTTTCTCCATCTTCTTGTACTCATTGAGATGACTCCTACTGATGACTATCCTGAATATTCTTTATAGCTTTAGATAAATTTTGACCCATTCACCCAGACTTACTTGTTATGGTTAGCGAGTTGGATTACTCCTAGGTTCCTGGTGTAACTTCCAGGCTCTCTACCTCTATTACTTAGAATCTTATCTTCCTTTGATATTTACTCAATCCATATATACTAACCAATTAAAATTATTTTAGCTGCTTTCTCCAGACCTCTAAAAACCCTCTTCTTCCTTCCTAGGTGAGTTCAAGACCTTGCTCACAGTCTTTCTTTCTTCCCTTTCTCCTGCTCTCATACTAGGTTTCAATAAACATATTGCTATTTTCTTAAATCATCTCATTTCCTAATTCCTCATCCTCGTTTTCCATGGCCTATTCCTCTACCCTGTCATAGCTACACAAAGATGGTCATACTTTCTGGCCACAACTAATCGCAGTTTGTTGTCATTCCACTTTTCCCTCTGCTTTACAGCTCCAAACCCTGTTCTTCCCACTTTCATTGTGAAATCCAATCCCCTTACCCCTCAATTCTTTCCCAGGCCATCATACCTACTCTTGCAATCCTATACTCTCTTCCCTTTTTCCATCTTGAGCCCTTGATGAGTTAACTCTGAACTCCCTCTTCTTTTGTATCCATTGACTGTTATCCTATAGAAGATATTGCTATTCCAAACCTCTGCCTTCTGTTATTCTCGCCACTTGCTGTCTTTCATACAGCTTTTATAAACTTTTAACATGCTGCTCAATGAAGCTAGAGAAAATTAAGAAAACTTGCTGTCTGAATCGAACACAATTTTATGTTATATAACGTCAACTGGGCTTTCTCTATGGAAAGGTGATCCTGTTATACCTCCCTAATCAAATTCACCATCTTACTCACTACTGTCATTGTCTTTTCCAGATCTTTAAATTTGCCCACAAATTTGTCCCACAGCTTTCCTTATCCTTCCCGTCTTATCTGAAAACCATATTCTACTGGAAAATTTGAGGCTATTCACAGAGAGCTCCTTTTACCTCCTCCTCATCTCACATCACTCTAATGCTTTCTGCCACTCTTTCTTTCATGAAGTGACCCTTCTCCTTGCAAAAGCAAAACCCTCCACTGCATTCTGTCTTCTCCACCATATTGCCCTCAATCTTCCCTGCTCTTTCACTAATATTCAGTCACTCTCTGTCTTCTGGCTGCTTCCCAGCTGCCTATAAGCATGCTTCAGTTTTGTTCATTCTCAAAAAACCCTCACTTGATCTGCCTCTCCTTGATTCCTATTGTCCTGCCTCTTTGATATTGAAAGTCTTTGAGAAAGCCATTCTATATATAGGTGACTCCACTTCCTTTACTCTCACATTGTTCTTAGCTCTTTGAAATCTGGCTTCTGATCTCATTATTCAACTGAAACTGTTTTCTCCAAAGTTATTAAAACTCTCTTGATTGCCAAATTTAATGGCCTTTACTCAGCCCTTATCCTTTTTGACTTCTCAGTTTCTTTATCTGTAAAGTGGGCATATTAGTACCTACATCATAGGGTTGTTATGATTTAATTGTAGGAATTGAGTAAACCACACTGACTGTGTCTTGTGACCAAATTTTGGATCTTGATCACAATCCTTCCTTCCTATTCTGTTATGGGTCTAGTTAAATCTCTATATTGTGAGAAAACATGATTCAGTTATGAGAATCATGACAAAATGTTATTGCATTGTTTGAACCTAACCCTCTGTTCAGCTGAGACATTGAACCACCTCTTCTCTATTGCTTAGAGACCCTTAGCTAAGGACCTAGATTATGCTGACCAGAAACCCAGTCGGATTTGAAGATTGATGCAAGGAGTTTTCTCACATTTGTATTTCTCAAGCAATCCATAAGTCTTATCTGAAAACTGTCCCTGTTCTGGTCAGTCAGTTTTTATTTACATGTTCATTTGATTTAATACAGATACTTGAGGGGGAAATGAGATACCTCTTTTTATAATTTCAGGGAATTATACTTGTTCACTCTCGTCTTTCCAACTAAGAAAGTCCCTAATCTTTCTTTCTCCCTTTAAAATTTGATTACCTAATTTTGTATCCTTGTTAACTGTTTTCTTTTAATCAATTGGTCTTAGTTGATTAATTGTTTTTAGTGTATACTGTCTCTTCCTGTGTTCAGAGTCCTATTCCAGAGCTGAGGAGGCCTGATCTTTATTTCTTAGGCAATTTTACATGCATTGCTTAATAAAACTGATATGCTCAAAAGCTAGAGCATTTGTTTCCGAAGTCATTTTATATTTCACCCAACACAAGATGATTATAGTAGTAATTTTGTCTTTACTTTTCTTTTGGCTTATAAAGGTTCAGAGAAGTTTTCATTTAGGATATTTTATAAAATAGTATTCCAGTGTTTCTGTTCTTATTTTGTTAGTCTAATGATTTTTAGATTTTATTTCCTTAATTAGTTTTCCATGTCACTTGTTCTTGTTATTATGTTCCTTGTATTTTATTCTATTTTTGAATCATTTTATTTGGTCCTAATATTTCTTGTTGCCTCAGGGAGTCATTGCGTTCTGTATTGTCTGTTCTAGTTTTGAGGGTGTCCATTTCTTGCATAAGATTTCTTTCCTATTCTAGCATTAATTTTCATTCCTATTCTTCCCTAGCTCTTATTTAATTTAACAATACATTTTGTTTCTCTTGCTACAATTTTTTTCTGGGATATTGTTGTAGTCCTCATAATAGTAGGAATTCTTTGAGCCTCTCCCAGATCATCTGTGGAGTTATTCTCTTCAAAGTTTTTGCCTCTTGAATTTCTTTTAATCCACATAGTATTTCTTCATTGGGTTCTGTGATACTTTTGTTTATTTTTATCTCCACTTTCAGTTTATGGATGAGATAATTATGTTTGAATCAAGACTGTTTCTTCCTTATACATCTTCCAGTTGATACTTTTTTCTCTTCCAGGTTTAATGTATTTCTATATTTTTTAACATAGAAGATATGGAATAGGGAAAATACTTGGAGCCATGATATGAGGTATCTAGTTCATAGAATATTTAGGAGGCCAATGTCACTGGACCAAAGAGTAGATGGGAATCAGGTGCAAGAAGTTTGGAAAGGTAAGAGGGGCTCAAGTTATGTTTGTCTTTGAATGTTAAATAGATATTTTTATATTAGATCTTGGAGAGGATCAAAAGCCACTGTAATTTATTGAGAAACAGTGGGGAGAAGGGTGATATAATTGGACCTCCCATTTAGAAAGTGAGGGTTCAAAGAGTAAGAACTCTTGGATGGTCGAGGTAGGCTCTGCTTGGTCTTGGATTTGGTATCTTAGTCTAGGTTTCACTTTCTACAGAATTTCTAGATGATTTTTTAAATTAGGTTTGAATCCTGGCCCATTTTCTGTCTCCTCCTTGCAGAGTCCTGAACCCAAAGTTAAATCTACCCATTGCTGTGACAGTATCCATTCAGGTATTATCAAAGACACTGATGACAGACCTCCTATCATACCTCAAATGATTTGCTTTGAAGGTGCCTCCCTGTGTGTTTTTCCTTCTGGGATTTGGGGATGGCCACTGGGATGCTTGAGTTCTGGTTTGCCCCCGACTCCCACTGTGAAGCCCCTCTATCAAGTGCAAGCTACCTGGAAGTTAATTGTCTGTAGCTGCTTCCTGAAAAAGAGGGTGTCCTCCATGAGTGTGCATGGCATCCTTGCCCAGAGGTTATTCTGATGTTCCTTGTAATATCCTCATCTTAGTTCAAATGCTGCCCAAAAAAATGCAATTTCAGTCTCCTTGAGCCTGCAGTATATCTCTCTGTTGCCTTTTCAGTCATGTTTAATAATAGTTCTTAGGCACTTACTAGGTGAATATTTGTGTTCAAAAGCTGGGTTTTGTGTTAGGGAGCCTCCTCATTGTCAAGTTTAATCATTATTATTACATGGCATTTCATTTTCATTGTTTTCTTTTCCATTAGTATGATAATTACATACATTACTTTTCTTTACTTTGTATGTTCATATAGATCCTCTGTAGCTTGTATTCTTGCTATTCCTAGTCTTTTATATTACAATAAAAAAATGACCACCACAGTCCCTTCATTCTCCTTCTCCAGACTTTGCCACTGTGACTCTGATGCCTTCTCTCTCCATCCCTTTGTCTCTCCTCCTATCGGTGGTTCTTTGTAGAACCTCCATTTTGAAGAAGCAGGGGGAGGGAAAAAGTAAACTTTTATATAGTACTTTTTATGTGCTAAATACTTTGCAGGTATTTCACTTGGTCCTTACAACAACCCTTCAAAACTGGTGCTATTACTATCCTCCTTTTACAGTTAAGGAAACTGAGACAAAACAAGTTAGATGACTTATCCAAGATCACAGTGTAAGTGTCAGGCTAAATTTGAACTCAGATCTCCTTGACTCCAGGCCCAACCCTCTGTTCACTGTACCAGCTAGCCCAAATCAGCCATCCTTCATTCTGAAGAATTCCTCACCTTCCTTCCTCATGTGTCCCTAGAGCACCTTTCTCTTTTTGGCAAATTTGTCCTAGAACCTATGTTTTGAGGAAGGTCCCAAATCCACCGTCACTTCATTCTCTGGACTTTGCTATCAATTCCTATTAAACAATTGCCAACTTAAAGGAAGAAATATTATCAGCTCCTGCTCTTGGTATCCCCAGTTTTTCAAAACCATTTTCGCTCTATGTCCACAAGTGAAAGGAAATAGCTTGAAGAGTTTTGACGCAAAACCTAGGACCAAACCAACGTCCTATTACATATTATTCTGGTCAACTAGATCCCATAGCTGCAGGAATAGCTCCATCTTATGAGGGGTGGAAGCAACTGTATTGCTTGTTACCAAATCTGCAGATTTAGTGTTAGCCTGCTCATTGACAATTTACTGTTCACATGAAGTCAAAGCACTTCTGTGAAAATTAAGAACACAGGCATTTTCAGGTCAAGCTAAATATGATTTAGTGCTTTTGGGGAAATGAACATATAAGACTAAAGAGATGCTACACCATAAATCCAGCTATATTATTACCCAATTTACCAACACAGAGGCAACCATTACATGATTGTGAAACTGTAGTGCAATTAATAGAAAAACCTCAAGAAAATCTGTCAGACATACTTATTGACAACCCTGACCTGATCTTATTCACAAATGGATCATCATATATGCAGAATGGAATAGGATTTACAGATGCTGCAGTAGTAAGTGAATTTGAGGCCCTATGGTTTGTTTCACTACCTAGGAACCTAAGAGCTTGGGGAGCAGAATTAATCGCTCTAAAACATGCATACGAGCTTGCAGAAGACAAAACGTGCAAATATTTTCACCATCTTTTTATCTTTCTCTTATGTGTTGTTTTCCCTCATTACAACAGAACCTCATTGAACAGAGGCAGGTTTTCTTTTTGCTTGTGTTTATATCCCCAAGACTTAGCTCACTGCCTGGCACCTAATAATTGTTTAGTAAGTGCTTATTGCCAGATCACAGAGTTGACAGGGCAGAATATCATATAGCTTCCCAAAATCTGCTACAAATTGTACAGAGATGCACTAAGAATGGGAGCTCTCAGAGGAGACTTTTGGGGCAGTAAGTCTGTGCTATATAGATTAAAACTTTAACCAAGTACCTGGCAGTGTATTTGAAAACTAATGATGCAGACATTATCAAGTAGAGGCAGACCTATATGTATATATGTATATATATATATACACATATATCATGCATTTTGAAGGCGTGAGAGTACATATACAAAAATTAACTATTTGCTCACAGAGCATGTATTTCTCTTTTATAAATTTAATACAAAGTATTAACCATGAAGGAATTATTCATTTGCATTTTAAAGGAAGGTTTTTTTGGTTGAATATATTAAAAGGTTAGGTCACCAGGGAATTGAGTAATTATAAATTCCCAATTAAAGAATAACTTCAAGTCAAAATGACTTTTATGGAAGTTTATTTACAAATGAGAAGAGAGAGAGAAAGTAAGAAATTTAGAGAGAGGAAAAAGGTAAGATAATTAACCTGCACAGAGTCTCTTTTGAAAGGGAAGTTTCTTAAGAGGAGTTCAGGAAGATTCAGTCTTTACACTCACCACGTGGAATTCCAAAAAGATTTTAGAACAGTCTCACCAAGGTCTCAGAGTCCCAGGTCCAGGTCATGAACCACCAGAGAACCTTCAGCTCACTGAACTCTCTTTTTAAAGGGGCCTCTTTTTGCCTCACTTCCTGTGCCTTCCTCTTAGTTTACATGTCCAATCACAACAGACGCTTTTCTTGGGACTGCCCAGAAGACAGTAAATTCTGATTTGTCATTCATTCTAGCACATGTGGGTTACAGACCACCCAACTTGTGAGTTAAGTGAAGATATTTTCACCTTTGGTGATTAAATCTAAAGATGGGCAGGGTAGATTTAATCTCATTATCACAATACCCCCTGTGATCATTTGGGAGACTTGTTTCCCCAATTGATCATTTGACATAACGTCTTGTACCCCTAAAATTCTATAGCTAGAGATAAGAGGTAAGTAGAAGAGATAGAAAGAGAGAGCACAAAACCAATGTTTTGCTAGGTGCATTGACAAGAAGCCAAATAGGGGGCAATCCCCTTTGGCATAAGAGTTTACAATTCAAAATAATTGTGTTCAATCCCGTTAAGTTCAATCAGTTGTACCCCAAAGTTCATTCTGGATTGTCTTGGTTCAGTGTAGTTTTCTGCAGACATCTTTCTCTAAATAGTCCATTTCTGGTTTCAAAGCATTAACAGACTTCTTTTTCTGAAAAATTTTCTTGAACAAAATTTTAAATCTTGGATTTTTCTAAAATACAGTGCCCCCCTGAAGAGAGTGTTGACCAAAACCCAGAAAGGCTCAGAATACATCGTTGAGTTATGGGATGTATAAGTCAATTATCAAAGGAAAACCCAAAAACATAAAAAGAAAAACAAATAGAAGAAAAATTATATTTTGGAGAAATAAAACTATTTAAAAATCTATGTATATAAAAGATTTTAAGTAAACAAGCATAAATTCATAACAGGCCCTTGTATTAGGGTCCAATTAAAGTAATTTCTGTCCCATAAATCCGTAAGACAAAATGCAGTAATATTACACCTACCCATTGGCAGCCAAGGCTACAGCAAGTTGCCATATCATAAAAGAGATAAGAAGACTATATTTTCATGTAAAAGGGAAGTATAATTCCCAGGTCTGATTTTAACTTCATTCTCAGGGATATGGGAACCAGAATGATGGCCACCCTTGGGCACTTAACTGGCAGTGTGATACAAAGTATCCTACGTCTTAACATATGTCAAGCTTTGCAACTTCGAGTCTCACACTAGTTTCAAGTCCTTTAGTATTGGCATAGAAGTTCAACAATCCTTCTTGGATTGGTATGGTCTTTTTTGACCTTGTGTTCCTTGGTACTATTCAGTTTCTCATCAATCCCAATGGGACTGATTGTTCTCCTTGACCTTGTGGCTCTTTTGTTCCCTTTTCCTGGAATCAGACTGAATCATTAATCATAGTCCCATAACATTTATCAATAAATGACAGGTTTCCATAGTCTAAAGCTTTTGGGTATGCATTAATATTATAGCAAATATATTTTAAACATATTACTGCAAAATTAAAAAAGATTAATATTGATTATATGTCCTTTAAGTATAATATGCACTGTCTTTATGACCTATATTTACTTTATTGTTGTCATGTATGTATACATTTTAAAACAAGTGTTGACTTGTTTGCACCTTTTTCCATTATATTTATTTTCTACAATTTATTTTATTCCTTAATAATGCCTCTATTTTTTTCAGGTCTTTTCTACTACAAAAGGTGTTAAAAAGTATTTTTCTGGGTATAGACTGTCTCTTTTCTCCTTGACTTTCTTTGACTTTATGGCTCTATGGGTCAAAGGTTACAGATATTTTAGTCGCTTTCTTGTTTTAATTCAAAAATTGTTTTCCGGAATAGCTTGACTAATGCACATTATCTAATAATGTTACATAAATGTGCTTGTTTTACTGCTGCCCCTCAAAGACAGTATCAATAATTCCTACCTTTTGTCATCTTTGCCTGTTTAGTATGAAATGAAATCTTAGTGCTGTTTTAAATTACATGTTTCTTATTAGTAATTTAGAGTAATTTTTCATATGGTCATTGATAGTTGATAATTCTTTTAAGAACTGTTTATTCATATCTTTTCTCTACCTATCCACTGAGGAATAGCTTTGTCATTTAACAGAGTTCCATAAGAGATAATTGATAGCAGATTTTTTTTCTATTTAATTATTTACCTTCTTATCCTAGTTGAATTCATTTTAACAATGTAATTAGTTAACTAGATTATCTTTTTTATCACATCTATCACTGGTTTGGTTAATAATTCTATCCCCTAGTTAAAGCTGTCAAAAGTACTAATGTCTCTCCTCTAATTTGTTTTTATGAGATAATTGACTATTCAGATAATGTTTTCATTTTGAACTTATTTTTTAGTATGTGGTATAAGGTAGGGATTGAAATCCAATTTCTGTCAAACTGCCTTCTAATCCAACTTTTGATCCTTTTTAAATAGGGAGTACATCCCTGTGTAATTTATAGTCTCCCGTTTGTCAAACACTGGGTTGTTGAATTCAAATGTTATTGAAATTGTTTCCTAAACCCCAAGTCTGACCATTACAGTTCCTTATTCAGTGAGCTCTTATGGTCCTCTGCTTTCTCAAGGATCCATTCCAAATCCTTTGTCATTTAACACCTTTTTTAACCTGAACAAAACCTAGATTTTATTCTCATAATAAATAGGTTCTTCCTATTCATAAACTCTATCATCCAACTAGATTGATCTTCTTACTATTCTTTTTTGCCTTTGTGGTAGCTGTTCCTCATTTTAGGAATGCACTGTCCTTATATCCACCTCTTAGAACTCCAAGTTTCCTTTAAGACTCATCTTAACCATTACTGAATATGTATAACGATATGAAATTGTTTTCCATTTTATGGATGAAGGAGGAAAAGAATTTGGAACACAAATTTTTTTTTTAAAACTGCTATTGTATATAATTGTAAAATAATATATATTTTTAAAAAAACCTCAGCTTGTTTCACTTTCTATATTAATATTTCCTAATCCTCACAGCTGCCAACATTCATCCACCCAAATTATGCTGTATTATTTTGTTTGTTCGTATATGTATGATGTGAAATGGTAGCACATCTTAGAAAGCAATTAGAAAGTATGCAAATAAATATATACATACATACTCTTACTCAAAAAATGTAAGCTTTTTGAAGCACCAATTTTGTCTTTTCCATTAAATAAATAAATAAATGAATGAATGAATGAATGAATGAATGAATGAATGAAATAGATTTTATAGGGTGAGGTAGTAATTGCAGGTTGTGAGATTAATGTTGCTTACTTGGATCTAATACCTACTTTTCAACACCCTCATTCTCCTTTCTAATTCATTGCCATGCTGGTTTTTGAGGCAATATTGTCCATAGTCTACCATCCTACATTGAAAGTAAGTTGTTATTTTTTAATGTTAGAATGCCACATCCTTCCACTTTGTTAGAGGGTCAGATGTTTGCTGGGCAAAGTGTTTTTGTGCTTATTATTTTATCCTAGTTCTGTCAATTGTTCCTTTTTTTCTTTAGGTAAAAGCACTGTTTCACATTAGTGTTTTTTCCCTTTATTCATATCACATTTTGGGATTCAGACCTCACTTCTGTCCCCAAGGATCTGCATTATCTAATTATTGCCTCCAACATAAAATATAAAATGGCATCTACATAATTTTGACTCCCATATACTTCGCAGGCATGTTACCTTTGACATTCACTACTTTCTAGCTGAACTGGTAGGTTTGTGGTCCCACCTGCATGATATTTTATCTTTTTTGTACTGGCTTTCCCCATACTTTGAACTCACTCCATCATAGAATTCCTAGTTTCCATCAAGGCTTATTTCAAATGCTGTCTCCTGCCCATGGCCTTTTCCTGATCCTGTTGCTGGTGCCCGCTTCCCACTGAATTTATGTTGTATTTTTAAAATTTTACTTTATATTTACCAAGATTTTTTTCCTTCTAGTGGAAAATGAGCTTTTTAAGCTCTGGGATCATTTTAATTTTGTATTTGTAACTCTAGTGCCTAGAATAATATTGTGCATGCTGTAGACTATTTTTTTATTTTTTATTGAAGTTTTCTGTTTTTATATTACCATGATATTACATTTATCCTTCCCTCTCCTCTTCCCTGATAATAATTCCATATGACAAGTAATATTTTACATTTAGAGAAGAAAAATAATTCTACACAATTGATTGATATACTGAGAAAGTCTGAAAACACACAACATATAACAAGCGTAGATCTCCCATTTCTACAAAGGGATATGTTATGAATGTTTCTTCATATCTCTTCATTTGAGTTGCAATTACTCTTTATAATTTTGGTATATTTAGTTTTAATTTTTTGGTATGTCATTATTTTTATATGAACTGTTGTAGTATCTTTGCATTTGCTTGATTGCTTTTTTCACTATGTATCAATTCATATAAATTTTTCCATGCTTCTCTGTATTTATCATCCACATTATTTCTTATAGCACAGAGGTATTCCATCACATTCATGTACTATAGTTGTTTAGTCATTTCCCAGTCGATGGACATCACTTTTTCCCAATTTGTAGTTATCACAAAAAATGCTGTTATAGACTTGTACAAAAATATTTATAGCTGCACTTTTTGTGGTGGCAAAAAAACTGGAAAATGAGGGTATGCCCTTCAATTGGAGAATAATGGCTTAACAAAGTGTGATATATGCTGGTGATGGAATACTATTGCGCTCAAAAAAATAATAAACTGGAGGAATTCCATGTGAACTGGAAAGACCTCCAGGAATTGATGCAGAGCCCAAGTACATGATCAATTTTTTTTTAAGTACTATGTGGTGCAAAGACATATTTTTTTCTTTTGCTGTCTCATTTAGAAGATTGAATAAGTTTTTTAACTCTGATTTCTTCAGAAATTTACTCAGTTCCATATTTTCCCTTTCGTTTACCTTTCTGGTAGACTTAAACAAAATTGATAAAGGATATTGAAGTCTTCCATCATCATTTTGTTACTTCTTGTAGTCTTCTCGATTGAAACTCAGGCAATGTTTCCTTTATGAATTTGGATGCTAAGGCATTTGGAGTATATAAATTTCTTACTTATATTTTCTTTCACTTATCTCTAATTTTTTTCAATTTATTCACTTCTGCTGTAAACATAGTAATATGTTCTTCAGTTACATTGATCTTTTTATAAGTGTTCTGTTTCCACTGACTTTCTTCCCCTCCCCTTTGATACCTTCATGTTTTTTATACTTTTACCTTTAGGATTTTGTTTATTAGTTCCATTCTCCTACTTATATCTGATTTATATATACATATATATTTTCCCCCTCTTTTTTCTTTTGAGTCAGGTAGATTTATTTCCCTTTCCTTTCCTCTATTTCAGGTAGTCCTTTTCATTAGGTTTTTTTTTATCTTCTTATTGTACCCCTTTCCAAAAAGAATTTTTCACTCTCTTTATTATCTTCTCTGTATTTACTTTAGACCTTTCCTTCTGGTTTATGATCCCTATTATCATCTGTTTTCTCTTTTTTCTCTATATTCTTTGTATTATCAAATTTTCTAGGTTCTGCCTTGTAGGCACTTGTTCTGCCACTTGTATGGTGCACATCATGGATTCCCTTTGTCTTTGTGCCCCACTCCCAGAACAAAATCTATTATTTCAGGTGTCAGAGGGGACACTGCCCAAAGGTAAGGCACTTCTCCCTCACTGATTTTGTTGATCTTTCTTTTCCCCTACAGTCTCCTCCCTGTGCTCATGATCTCCTAATCCCCTCCCTCCCTATACAAGTAAATTTATTTGGCACCAAAACCCCCAAGCCTTATCTATTGTAAAGTCCTTATTTCTCTTCATCCATAGGAACATTTATCAGTGGAACCCCTTCTGACCTCCAAAGTAAGACCTTCTTTCTTTATTTCCTTTTTCATTCTCTAGTCCTCTTCACCTACTTCCCTTTCTGAGACCCCAGAGGTTCCTTTGTTCTCATTGCTATCCCTTTATTTGACCCAAACACATTTCTCACTGGTCACTATGCTCCCTTAATTCTTCCTTTCATGTACCCTTCCATGTTGTAATGTAAACTCACCAAAGAAGCATTCACTTATAAGCAAGATGTCACCCGGTTCTGACAGTAATGCCCCCTATCCACCTCTTCACTGTTACTTGTATCAGATCTCACCATTCACTAGTCTCTTTTTATACTTTTAGAAAGAAATTTCTTATTGTTCTTTTCCACTGTCACTCTCTTGCTATTGCTTTTGGTATTTATTTACTCTTCCTGCATTTTTGCTGTTTGGAGTATTCAAGAAGCAAATAGTCTCCATTTCTGTTTTGTTTTTTTTTTCTAGACATATTTCAAACTCTCCTTTATTATCGGACATCTATCTTTTGTCCTAAGTAGTTAAGTTCATATTTGTAAGATAAGTCATTCTAGAGCTCATCTCATCTGCATTGCTCTCAGAACACATTCTATTCTCTCTTCCTTTTTCTAGTGAATGTGGATTAATTTTGCAGCAGTTGAATGGCCTTTCCTTTTTACTTAAAGGGCTTTTTCTTTATGGTTTGCATCACTTGTTTCTGAATTGAATTGTTATTTATAACCAGTATGAATCTTAGAGTTTGCAACCATGGGTTTGGTTTTTTTGGCTTTCCCTAGAGAAGATCTATAAATTCTTTCAATTGAAACTTTATTGCTTGTCTTCAGGAGTTCTGGGCAATTCTATTCTTTCTTTTATTATAATGTTGAGGGTTTTATGCACCCATATTCTTCATGGAGATCTATGATGCCTAGGTTATTCCTATCCATTCTGTTTTGTTTTCAAAGTGAACATGATTTCTTTTAAAATTCTTGGTTTTTTTTGCTTTTCTTCTAGGTTGTCTTTCCCTTCTGTGTATTTTTATTCTCAAACTATTGTTCTCCCTTTTATTTCTTGATGAGGCTTGCCATTCCAGATTGGTTTTTTCTTTTATGTTCATTATTTTTGCTGCTTAGGACCTAAATTCTGCTCTCAATTCTCATTTCTCTTTTAAACCACTTATGAATAGCATGTTGTTCCTTGATTTCCTAAAATTCCTCAGGGTCCTCTGTCTTATCAAGTATTGAGTCATTTTCCTTCATTTTGCAGGATTTGCTTTTAATAGATACCTGAACTCATTTACTAGATCTGGAATTTATATTTCCTTCTATTGTTAACTGCTTTTACTGTTCACTTATCTGTTTATGTTTAAGGTCTTAGATGTCTTCTTCCTAGAATCTTAGGTACTTTCACTTTTCTTTCTCCCACTTAATTTCCTTATTGCTCACTTCTGACTACCTTCCCTCTGATTATGTTTTTTTTCTGCAGCAGTTAGGGGGACAGGGAGGAAAAGGGGAAAGTAGGGCTATATCTTAAAGTGTTTCAGCCTACCTCCATACTGAGCAGTCCATAGGCCCAGGTCTTTGCACCAGGTAACTTTTTTTTTGTTTGAAATTTTTTTATTTAATTGATTTAGAATATTTTTCCATGGTTACATGATTCATGTTCTTTCCCTTCCCTCCTCCCAGCCTTCTCCCATAGCCAATGGGCAATTCCGCTGGCTTTTACATGTGCCATTGATCAAGACCTATTTCCATATTATTGATATTTGCACTAGAGTGATCATTTAGAGTCTACATCCCTAATCATGTCCCTATCGACCCATGTGATCAAGCAGCTATTTTTTTCTGTGTTTCTATTCCCACAGTTCTTTCTCTGGATGTGGAGAGCATTCTTTCTCATAGGTCCCTCAGAATTGTCCCACCAGGTGACTTTTGAGTGGTCAAAACTGGCCCCTGCTGGGTGCTGTGCTCTTCCCTCTCACTTGGTGGAATGCTACATAGCTACACACACACCACATCCTGCCCTGGTAACTTGTCCCATTGTCACTGTTCTTTACTTCTCTGGCCTGGTATCTGCAGACTTGCAGAGCCTTCTTTTGGCAGCGCATCCCCCAACAGCTACATTAGTGCTTGCCTAGCTGCCTTTTGCCTCTGAAGTGCTGAGGCCCAGCTGACTGTCGTGGCTTCCATGGCCTGGTGGGTTCTGTTCCACCGCAGAGGGTGCAGTGAATGTGGTGTAAGAGCGTGTCTTCTGATACAAGCGCTGTGTAGTGCCTCGTCTGCCAGTGTGCCTGGATGGAGGAAGGAGTGCCGAGTCAGCGTCCATACCCAGCTTTGGTTGACTTTTCCCTTTTGGATTCTAGGTGTCCTAGACCATGGAAACAGCTGGAGTTGCTTTATCTTTGACACATAATTTTTGTTTTGGAGAAGTATGGGAGGTTGTGGGGACCAGAGAATATGTTTAGCCTGCCATCTTTATTGCTCAGTGTCCCAAAACTAATCACATGGTAGACTGTTGATAAACGTGCTTTGAATTTATTTTTTGTTTAAGTAGGTCAGGTTGAGGCCTTCTCATTTTTATTACTTTTTTCTAATTTGATATTGTGACCAGTGCTTTAAGTTCATATGATCGTTTGGTTTACATAAACAATTGATTTGAAAATAAGTTGCACAGTGGCAAATAGTAATTTTCTGTCTGTTAGAACACTTTTATTTCCATTTTGTAGATGATGTAGTATTCACTCTTACTGCTTTCCAGACATTATGGGAGAGTAAATAGTGTTGGACTCAAGAGTCAGTAAAGATCTGAATTTAAATTTTGTTGCTGACCCTTAAAAGCTGTATGACTATGCCCAAGTCTTTTAGTCTTTCTGAGCCTTAGTATCCTTATCTCTAAAGTGGGAATACTTGAAGTACCTGTGTCAGAAGATCCTCTCTTTTCTGTGTTCTTATTGTGGTAGCTGACTTAGCTCTTAGTATTTATGTTGCTGCTTCTACTTAGTACCAAGATTCTCTGCCTTATAAAGACCTCCGTGGCTTCCCACTAAGTATTTTTCCCCTGCCCCCAGCACGAGTTCCCCTCTGAGACAAATGATCAGACTCTCATATCCCAACCCCTCCACTAACTCTCCTCCCATAATACCTTCCACCTCCTGTGCTATGCATCTAGTTGCCTTCCAATTTACTGAAGTCATTACTGAACCAAGAGGCTATTCTTAACCAACTGACTCCAACCACTTTACTGTTCTCAGCATTTATTACTTCTCTTTCCTTCATATATTCTCTCATTCCAAAAAACGTCTCATGTCCAAGGCAAAAAACAATTCACCATATTTGCACACACCAACATGGAGAGAGAGTCAGCCCTAGATTTATCTAAATAAAATATATTTCTCTCCCAACCTAGAGAAGCAAGATATGGCTCCTTATTATTACATTTTTATTGAGAATTTTTTAGGAGAAAGAACTTGGAGTGAACTATATATTTGTTAACTCAGAGTATATACTAAAATTAAAATATGACCCAGAGAAACTTGGTAGAGTGTTTTGATAGTTGCCCTCAAATGAATAGTTTTAAATTTTTTAAATCAATCTTTAGCTTTTTTCTCTAGCTCTCAGGAAGGTAATTTCATTAGTTGAGACAGCTGTCTCTGTACCCAAGAAGGGGTTCTTATTTTAAATAAATATTTTAGATGTGACAATTTTTCCTCCAGGCTAAAAATAGGACTTCATTTTGTAGACTTGATGGCTGTGTTACTTCAATGCCTCTGCTCCTTTGCTTCAGTCTTCAGCTTGGCATCTTAATATTGAATATGGTATTTTTATATTGGCTTTTCATCCTTGTGAAAAATTCCTTTCAATGAGGTAGGTTGGTTTGTTTTTTTTATCAGATCAATATTATTCATACTTCTTTTAAGCAAAATCCTCAAACTGAGAGTTATTTATTCCTTCCAATGAAGTTCAGTTGTTTTGTTACCCAAAAATAGCTGTATTAAATAGTTTACATTTTAAATTTCATTACTGTGTCTTGATGGTAATCAGAACTATTAGAAGAAATAGAAGAAAGGAATAAAGTTGGGGTCTGCATATATGATTTCATTGATAGGGTTTCCATGGGAACTCCTGTGACTCTTTTTATTCAAATTATATTAGAGTTGGCTAGAGGACTACTGGAAGGGTTAAATGACTTTTCTAGGATAACCAGTACATATCAGATGCTGGAATTCAAAACAAATTCTTTCTTAATTCGTAACCAGTTACTTGTCTATTACTCTGTGTTGCTTTTAAGGTAGACAAGTTAGAATGACTAAGAACTATGAAAAAGCATATAATTCATTTTTTAGGAGAAAGCTGTAATATAAACTGAAATTTTTTCATTCTTCTCAAATTTAACATGTAAATATCATAAAAATGTTTTTCTGCCCTCTGGAAAGTTTGACACTAGTTTCATCACATTTTATAGTCTCTTGCAGTTGAAGGTTCTCCATTTTTAAAAGTGTAATTTAAATGGCAGTTACCTTTTCATTTGACAGTATCATCTACCACAGACCAGCTAAGACAGAACAACTTTATTATTGCTATTAATAATAGCAATTGGGGCACCTGGGTAGCTCAGTGGAGTGAGAGTCAGGCCTGGAGACAGGAGGTCCTGGGTTCAAGCCCGGCCTCAGCCACTTCCCAGCTGTGTGACCCTAGGCAGGTCACTTGACCCCCATTGCCCACCCTTACCACTCTTCTGCCTATGAGACAATACACCGAAGTACAAGGGTTTTAAAAAAAATAATAGCATTTATTTAATTGTTTTAAAGTTTGCAGAGTACTTTTCATTCATTATCTCATTTGATTCTCACATCAGTTGTCTGTTTGCCACTTGTAATACTTTTGTATGAAACTTTAAAAGTTAGTGACTATTAAATGCACTGGAACAAAAAGTATGAGTTTCTTATCTGGAAGAAAAAACTATGCAGCGTGAACATCATGCCAGGGTATGAGGAAGCATTTTATGATTCTTGAAAAGGTACACTATATATGCTCTCAAGTTGGTATCCTTCATATCATGATTATGGATAAACTCAGGGTCTTTTATTTTTAGACTTGTTACTATCTTATTGGTGCTTTTTTTTGTAATTGTCTTGAAAATGTCATATATTTCTTTGCATGAATAATTTTTATTTCTCTTGATTTTTCATAAACATATGTTCCTGTAAATATGTAAAGGTTTTGTGATTATGTAGCATATTTTTAAAATTATCTACTCCAAGTTCTTGAATTTCACTTTAGAGAAAAAACAATTATTCGTTCAACAAATGAGCTCTGATGAAAGTCCAGATACTCTGTTGGTAACTTTGAGAACTACAGAAATTAATAAGATACTGTCTTTGTTTTTAAATTATTTAATCTAATAGACTGCTAGATAGGTGTTGATTAATGTCATTACTTTAATTTTAAAACTAGACGCTCTTTGAAAAAGCACTATCCATCAGCAATATTTTATTTTATCCCTCTGTTGTTACTATTATTTTTGTTAAGAGTCAGACTTGGCATTACTTACATCTAAACATCTTACTATAATAATCCTCAAGCTGAAAACCAAAATTCACTGTTCCAATTATCTGTGAGTATGTTTTTGCCAAATGATGAGGGTGACCATTAATCAGGTGTCAGGTTATGTCATGTAGAAAATTCATTAATGTTCCAAAAGAGATATTGTCTCTTAGTTCAAAGACAGTTTTCTATAGAGCAGTAGCTTAAAATGCTCTTATCTCTTTTACTGTGAAAAAAAATCCAGTGATAGTTCATGGTCAAACCAGTATAATAACTCAATTTGGAAGTGGGGTGGGGGAAGGGTAACCATCTGATTTTTAATCCAAAAATGAAGGGGAAGAAGTTTAGCCAAGAAAAAATAAATGGGGACAATTATCTAAACATTCTTGTCCATTATTCAATTTATTCATTTGTGGCTTATTTTTCATTCACTTTTTAAACTGATAGGCATCATATTGCCACTAACTATTGTTTGCAAATAGAATGATATTTAACATACCCCAAATTACTATTTTTTTTTTACTCCAGTATACTATTTTAGCAACACAAAGTAATAACTCAAGCTGGAAAATGTAAATTTAGTAAATGGTTCATGAATATATCTCTACTCAATCATGAATTGTTCTATTCAAACTAAAATGGATGGATTGTTTCTAGTAAAAGCATTATAAATGAAAAACCTTTTTGAAATTCTCATGAACTTAATTTATTGAGAGTAAGTTCTTTAAAAAGATTTCTTCTTTTTCCTAGGAAATTTCAATGTATTATTTTGTATGCGTCATCAATTTACCTTCACTTTTTTCCCTTTCCTTTCCTTTTTTTTTTTTTTAACACTTACCTTCCATCTTAGAATCAGTATTATGTATTGATTCCTAAGTAAAATAGTGGTAAAGGGCTAGGTAGTGGGGGTTAAGTGACTTGCCTAAAGTCATACATCTAGGACAATGATGGTGAACTTTTTAGAGAAGGAGTGCCGGGCTCTACTCTCACCGCATACCCTAGAGAAAGAGTGTTGTGCCCTGCCCTCCCACACACACCCCTACCCCTGACAGGGGAGGGAGGAAGCATTCCCATTGGGCTGCTGGGCAGAGGGATGGGTGCATGGAAAGGGGACAGGGAGCAGCTTCGACCAAGTCCCTCTGCCATTCTAGTAATGAACTCAGGGGAGGTGGTGGGGAAGGGGAGGGCGGCGTGTGCCCACAGAGGGTGCTCTGCATGCCATCTTTGGCACCCATGCCATAGGTTGGCCATCACTGATTTAGGAAGTGTCTGAGACCAGATTTGAACCTAGGACCTCCTATCTCTAGGCCTAACTCTTAGTCTACTGAGTCACCTAGCTTCCTCTACTTTTCTTTCAAAATATTTAGCACTTCTTTGTAAGATTAGTTTTGCTTTTTTTTTTTATTTCCAGCATCTACTTTTCCTGATTCATAGTAGATGCTTAATAAATGTGTGTTGACTGCTGTATGGCCACAAGCAAATAACATTACTTCTATATTACTCAGTTTCCTCATGTAAAATGGGGATAAAAATAGCCTTATCATCTCCCAGGGTTGTTGTGAATATCAGATGAGATAATAATTATAAAATTTTTAGAACAGTGTATCGTACATGCTTGATAAATTCTAATCCCTTTCCTTTTCCCTTTCTCTATCCACTTATATCACCTTCAGGTTTTGATTTATTAACTTGTATTTAAAATATGTATAAGAAGACTTGGTGTGCTTTTAAAACTGATTCACAATTTACTATTAATGGCAGAAGTTAAATATATTTGATTGTCTCATTAGTCAATCTTGTATTTAAGCATGTTTTCATTAATTATAATGATTTCTTAGTCTAAACATATGTTGTGTGATCTCTTACATTTTGGGCAAATATGCCATAAATCATTTCAAAATATGTGACATAGAATTACTAAATCAAATGTTTTGGGGGGAAATCCTTTTTTTTAATGTCAACAAAAGAGATTTTTCTGGGAAAATAAACATTCATTATTGGTAGACCCTAGTACATATTAAAAAAGTTGTTTCATTGTTCCTGCCTCCCTACCTGTCGATATGTAACTATAGCTGAGAATTGTGCAAAGACTTTATGCTAAAATTGTCAAGAATAACTGTTTGCAGCCATTAATTTATCTTTACAAAGAATTGCCTGGTTAAAATATTAGCCTTTATATTATCTCCTAGTTATTTTCATCTTTTAGCCATTGTAGGTGTGTTTCTGTCTTTTTTTTTTACTTTGATATTACATAATAAAAGCAAACTGGTTTGCCAATTTTAACATAATTATGTTTTTACATTTTTAATAAAAATAAAAAGGTGATTATGAAGCAGTGGCTTATTTTAGGAGCAGAATGTATTTTTAATGACCAAATCATTCATTGGATAGAATTCTTTTGGATAAAATCATTTTGTGACCCAAAAATACAGTAAACCCTCCTCAACCCTCATGAGCTTAGAGATCATAATGTGATAGAATACAGAACTGGTTTGACATCCCAGAATAGTCACTACTCAGTTCTGTTCTTGACCTCTCTCCTCAGGAACTGAAAAGCCTTTTTTCTTGGGATCT
Source organism: Gracilinanus agilis (assembly GCF_016433145.1). Classification (NCBI taxonomy): domain Eukaryota; kingdom Metazoa; phylum Chordata; class Mammalia; order Didelphimorphia; family Didelphidae; genus Gracilinanus; species Gracilinanus agilis. The sequence goes on along the minus strand of NC_058133.1, from coordinate 98,258,138 downwards.
GTATCTTAACCCTGAATGCAAAGGAGCATTCCCTCCCCTCCCCTTTAGTAGGCTCTTAGTGCCTGTCACTTTATGGGAATAGAGAAGCAATGATTTTACCTAGAAAAGATGTTTGATTATCTTCCCAGATCCATTTCCTATTACCTTAGACTTTATTCTACCTAATTTCCTAAAAGGAAAATCTGGAAAGGGTTTTAGGCTGGAGAAAATATTATTTATTATTCAGTTCAACAAAATGGAGATTAAAAAAAATATGGCTCACTGTCTGACATATTCATGTATTTTAAATAGCCATATCATTATCAGTTTGGTATGTGTCCTTAGCTATATTATAGTTAGGTTAAGAGTACTTTTCTATCCATTTTCAAGTATATGAAATAACAAACTGACTATTCTTGGAATTATTCCAGTTATTGAGTGATAAATTATTTGGGAGCTCATGCCATCTTTCATAAAATAGTATTTTTACATTTATTACTTGAGAATGAATGGTTGGAATACTCTTTTTGTTGTACCTTTGCATCATAATCAAATTTATCAAGCACATACTATGCTCTATCCCTATGTTTGCTCCTAGGTGTCTTATAATGTTATATTTTTTGATAATAACAATAGATTTACATAGGCTTGATATTTTACCAAGTACTCTGCTAATCACAATCCTATGAAATAGGTTATATACACAGTATTATCTTTATTTTATAAATGAAGCAACTGCAACATAAAAGAGCCCAATGGCGTGGTCGATGTCATATGCTAGTTTGAAGCAGAGCTGAGATGTGGAGCCCTGGCCTCTTTCTGCTGCCTCAGATTTCTGTATTGAGTAATATTTTAATATTGTGAAATTAACAGCAAATAATAAATGTGACATTCATGTTTTTCTGTTTCAGTTCATTGATGGTCGATTGGCAAAGCTCAATGCAGGAAGAGGATTCTCTGATGTATTTGAAGAAGAAATCACTGCAGGTGGCTTCTGTGGAGGTATAGACTGTGTTAGAACAATTGTTTAAAGTTATTTTATTTTTAAATTTTAACTTTTGGTTTTGCACTATTTCACAAATGCTTACTGACTCTGGTATTTTTAAAAGATAATTGTTTTATTTTAGCTGGTTTCTAGACTTAATGACTTTACCAACTCTATAACCTAGAACACTAAATTTCACTTCTGTACACCTTGGTTTCTGCAAATCTTGCCTTCTTTAATCCAAGAGTTTAGGGAAGTAGTTCCCACTGGCTAGCAGTAGCTCAAGTGCTGCTATAACTAGTTTCATAATAATATTCAACATTGGGTTTTTTTATGATTTTCAGAACATTATAGTATATCAGAAGACTTAATAAATTATACATTATAACATACTTTTGCTTACTATTTTGAAAGAATTGCATCCACTAATTTAGTAGAAAGTTAAATGTTATTCCTGATAAGATCATACATTTAAATAATTTAATCATCTTGAGGTAAAATGTACCTCATAAATATAGGTTTCAGTATGTAGTAATCCACATTGTTAAACAAAATTTTGTTTTTATTACTTCTTAGGATTGTCTTTGGTCCATTAAAATATTCAAATGATATGACCAGTCAAATGAATTTGGCAAGTTAATTTAAATCTTGAAGAAATTTTCCCCATTACAATTAGAATATCATATTGGCAACACTGAACTTGGAGGAGAAAGTTAGTTTCCTTGACTCAGCAGTGATGAATGTAGGATCAGTCTGGGCTCATGAGTGAAGATTTAGCTTCAATGGAAATTGTATGTTAAAATGTGGCATTTTTACTTTTCAACTCAGACTAGCTGAATATTGTCAGCTAATGGACAAATTGCTGAAGGCATATATTCAGTATTTACATAACTGCTGTCTCATTATCGTTATGACCTGTGGGGCTAGCAGAGTGTGTGGAATTGAAGATGACATCTTATGACAGTAATAGGGTAGAACTATGATCCTTTTTATAATTTAATCCTATCAATTTTATCATCGACTCACAATCCTCTGTAATAGATGCTTTCAGAGAGGTCACCATAATTTTTAAATAAAATTCATATTATTGAAAAAATAAAAATATTAACTAATATGTGAACTGGACAAATGAATATTTTAAGTGCAATTCGGTCTAAGAAAATCTATTATTCGTTAAAAGAAAATAATTTTGATTTGGACTTTTACTTAAATCATTCAGAAAAAGGAAAATTTGTTCAGCCAGAAATTATTTAAGTGTGTAAGACAAAACATTTTAAATATCATACCTGAATAATACCTTCTTAAGAAGAGGCAAAATAAGTTTAAATACCATCAGAATTTTTTTTATTTGATTCAACTGAAAATTTCAAATAATGAAATGGAGATTCTTAGCTATGTAATAAAATGTAATATAGCTATATAATAAAATATAATAAATATAATAAAAGTCCAATGGCAAAAGTTCTTTTTTTTTAGAATCCTTCCTTGTAGTTTCAGAAAGTTCAAGCTTGAAAATTTTGCTAGTCTTCTTATAAGAAAAAGACTTATCTTGAAAGAGATGAATAAAGAGGTGATTTTTTAAAACCCTTACCTTCTGTCTCAGAATCAATGCTGAGTATTGGTTCCAAGGCCAAAGAACAGTACGGGCTAGGTAAAGAGAGTTAAGTGACTTGTCCAGGGTCACCCAGCTAGAAATATCTGAGACCAGATTTGAACCTGGGAATTCTGTCTCTACGCCTGGCTCACAATCCACTGAGCCACCCAGCTGCTCCCAAGAGGTAATTTCTAAGTTAATTTAGAGCTTTAAGCATAACAGACATATAACAGTTGATTTTGTAAACTTAAGTAATTATTTTAAATGGCCATGTTAAATATGGTAGAGTTGCTATTATAGCTCGTGTGATTTAGGAGAATCATATTTATCATGCCCTTCCATTGACTTCCAAGATAAAACATTTATTTAAGAAAAAAAGAGGAGTAGTAGATGGGTATTAGAGAATACTTTTTGCTTTCTTAGAATATTATCCCTGAATTTTTTTAATTCAAGCAAATGTTTTATGAATACCAGTACTAGGGAAGTAAATATTCATCAAATACAAAGATATGATTATTTGCTACTAAAGAAAATTAAAATATACTAAAGAAGAATATATTTTTCTCTTAATAACTTTTTAATTCAAATTATTTAATTATTCTCAATTTTAGTCATTTGTCTAGCAAAATGAAAATAAAAGTAAAATATAGGTAACCCGCGTTATTATGATTTCATTTTAATATACTTTTTATTCTGACAATGAAAACAACTAGATTTATTCTCAAGTAGAGGACTACATAGTCAAAAATATCTCAGCAAATATAGGATTCTCCTCAAATTAAAAATTGATCACATGCCTTCTCCTACTTAGCATACTGTATACTTTTATGGAGGCAAAACAACTTGGTCATATGTTAATCTCCTCCATAACTTAGCCTAGTGTCATATAAAAATGTTACTTAAGATATTTATTATATGGACATTAGAAATATTCTAATGAAAGAACTCTTGAAAAGTAAATAAGGTCAAAAGTGTCTCAAGGACTAAAAGAGAAAGAAACCTCATTGGAAAGTTAGGAGTGACAAAAAAGAAAAAGACAGTAAACATACCAAAGAAAAAAGCAATTAGCAATATGGCCATATAAAAAATATAACAAGAAATATCACATTTACAAAAATGTATGTCATATCATACAATAGGGAACATGTGATTTTTTTCATTTAAAACTATCATTAAAAGTAATTCTTACTCTTCTGTTGAAGTATATTATTCACTCTTAGCTTTGGAACAAAGATACATTTTCAGTTAAATTTCATATAGATTTATCTAGTTTCAGAGTTTTTTTATTATATTTCCCCTATTATTTCTTTAGACTAGTGGTTTTTTTTCCCTCATTTTAGTTATTAACTAATGTTCCAAAGTTTGAAGGAGTGTAAGCCAATCTAAGCATTTCAATGGCATGGACTAGGCTCAGTGAACATTGACTAGTACAACTCCCATGAAATATTTGTAAGTAATGGTTTAGGCAAACACAATTCAAGAAAAATCTTTTCTTAAAACAAGAGCCAAAGATATTTTGTCCTTGACTCTGAGAAGTACCATTTTTTAAAAAGAGGAACAATGTTAAGAATGTCTACCTAATAACCTTAGCAGTGTTTATAATTTTCCTAACAACAAATAGTAATTATCTTAAAATATGGAATTTTGAGTTTTTTTTATCCTGAAAATTGAAACAGTGTATAAATGCATTTATAAATACTGTGATACTTGTAAAAATATGGCTTTATCGGTAAATGAAATCCCTTAAAGCTATTGACTACATTAGTGAATCACTCTTAGCTAGTGGCTGTCTCTTCTCAAAATATTACATTTTAAGTGATCACTTTTATCCCTTCCCTTTATAATATTTTTAGAAAAGACATGTAAGAGAGACCAGATTGTGAAGCCTGTTGATATCTTCAACCTTAATTTGTATATAATTCTGTCAAAACTTTAGCTTGAGAGGTTGTCCTATGGCTACTATAAGGGGGAAAATAAGAAACTAGGGTTTTGCAACTTTTCAAACTTAACAAGAGACATGAGTTTGCAAAGGAGGGTCTGGCCACACACACAGAACTGAAAGGGAGTTCCAGAATTTGGGAAGATATAAAACAAGGACCAAAGACTATTGAGAGTCTGTTTTTCCTGTTTGGAGAAGCGAGTGAAGAGTTCACTTCCCGTGGCAGTTTGTAGGAGGTAATTTGCCTTTCCTGATACCTGGAGGTCCTGTAGTCTAACCAATGAGAATAACTGAGATCCTGGCCATATTTGAAGATCTAGATGAGAAGATGATGTTAGGTCTTGATAAGTTTTGACCTCCATAGACCAAATGACTCTTATTTTTTTTTTTAAACCCTTAATCTCGGTGTATTGTCTCATAGGTGGAAGAGTGGTAAGGGTGGGCAATGGGGGTCAAGTGACTTGCCCAGGGTCGCACAGCTGGGAAGTGGCTGAGGCCGGGTTTGAACCTAGGACCTCCTGTCTCTAGGCCTGACTCTCACTCCACTGAGCTACCCAGCTGCCCCTCAAATGACTCTTATTTTAATAGAGTGGACCAAGGACCAGTCCTGGGAATATCTGGCTCAGATCAGTTCTATTTACAAAGATGATACGACTCAGATTCTTGGTTTGACAAGGAGATGCTAGATGCTCTAGGTAAAGGAATGCAAAGACATTTCAAGACTGTCAGACAATATCTTTCTGAGTGTGGTGAAGTAATCAGGGAAGGTTTAGATAGAAAAAAGCGACATTGTAGATTAATATTGGGAATCAAATGATACAGTAAAAATAATTTTCCTCAATAAGAAATTGTGTTCTTTCCAGTTGAACTTTCACACTTTTTCCCCCATGAGAAAGCAAAAATGACAATAAAATAATCATAATATATACACTCCATCTATATGCATATTTATTACCATTAAAATTTATTATTAAAAACACAGTGATTAAGTTTTTTTAAGTTTTCATTCATTCATCATTTTGCAGTAGAAATGTACAAGGCATTGAGGGTCATCTAATGCCATGATTTCTGTCTTCAAGGAACTTATGGTATATATAAAATACATACAGAGAGGGGCAGCTAAATGGCTCTTGTATAGAGAGCGTGGCCTGAAGATGTGAGGTCCTAAGTTCAAATGTGGCCTCAGATACATTCTAGCCTGTGACATTGTGCATGTCATTCAACCCTGGTTGCCAAGCTCTTCCCACTCTTATGCCTTAGAACTAGTACTTAATATCAGTTTTCTAATACAGAAGATAAGGGTTTTAAAAATAAAAAGTATTCAAAGAAATGTAGTATGAATTAGAGAATGAGAAATTAGTTGAAGTATAAAATACTTTTAGATATTTTGAATAGCAAATCATTTCTAGGATTTGGTGGGTGGATATTCAATAAACCTTTTCAAAATGAACGCAGTTGTTTTACTGTTTAATAATAAGGCAGCAGTTGTTTTACACCAAGTCTAGTGTATTTGTGTTTGTATCTCCTCAAACCTCTCTTTTCTACTCCATGGAATTTAATGTCAGATTTATCACTTGCTATTTTGCATAAGCACATTTGCTAAAATCATAACAGAAGGTTATAGAAAAGATGTTTCTATTCTATATTTCCTGTGACATTAAAGGTGGTGTGAATAGTTATTGGTATTTTCCAGAATGGTAGTTTTCAGATGTATTACTTTTTGATTAGGAAATCTGGTATTGGTTGAGATTGGTTCTCTCTTAGCATAAAAGAAATGCCTGTACTAAAATCACTCATTTCACATTATAAAAACTTTGGAGATAATAAATTACTTAAAAAATAAACATGAAATCGAAATATGAAGGATTTTTATTAATGTCTCAGTAGTTATCGAGGCTCACTTCTTTCTTTAATTTTTATTAAAGAAATTTTGTAGAATCTAGCTAATCATGTAGGGCAGTGATGGGCAAACTTTTCCCCGCGGGCCAGATCCAGGCCTTAGTTTTCCCATCACTGCCTTAAGCAATTCCCTATTCACTACATCTTGTAGGATTGGGTCAGATTGGCAATGATTGGTAATGGTGTCAGGGCCAAGGATGAAGTTGGCTATCCTAGCAAGGGGAAGGGGTGTGAGTGAATAGAATTTTTTCTCCTCCCCCTCCTGAGGCAATTACAGCAGAAGGAATAACAGTTTTAACAGATTCCCCTTTTAGATCAGGAATGGAGGCTTATTTAGTCTTGGTTATCCCAGACCTAAACTAGTTGACAGATAGGAAATAATCCCACTGAGATTAACAATTTCCACAGTTAAAAGATTTTCCCCTAAAGCTTAAAGCAGATCAAGATCCAGGATGTCTTCAAAACAGTAGTCTTGCTCTCTCGATAACAGCTGTGTTCAGTGTTAGCCTGGATGAAGATTTGGCCTAGGTAATGTATGGAATTGATTGTTAAGGTCTAAAATATAACTTCACACTGGCTCATAAATTTAAAAAGGGAAGGGATTTATTAATTTCAGGAAAACAGGGTAAGGAGGGAAGCTTTAGGATTGAGGGTAAGGAAAGCTACCTAATATCTTCAGGAAACTTGTTAGATATAGCATTCCCCCTGGGAATGCCTTTTGAATAACATAACTTCTAACGCCCTCACAAATTAACTTTTCTCTTAGTCTAAGGTTATCAAGTTTAAGATGATGAAGGTAATCTTGATTGAAGTTCTATTTAAATTAGAGATTAGCTGAGATACCATGTGAGGTATTTTCCAGTGCATACAGCCTGGTTTAGTCTGTATAAGATAAACAGCAAAGTAACACACTGCTCCCTGATGTCAGAGATGAGCTAACAAAAAGAGAAGCAATCCTACTCTTTCTCCCAGCCACCCTTGATCCCCCAAAGGGTGTCCTCTGCAAGCTGGGTGTCCTGGCTTTTTATACTCACATTCTTAACTGCCCCAACTGCCCCCTCTCCTGCAGTTCTTGGAGGTACTGTGGAATTCTGTGAGGCAGTTTCACCCTACTTAAATTCATGGATGTTACAATCTGGATGTGGGGGCGTAGTGATTAGGGAATTGCTTAAGGCAGTGATGGGCAAACTAAGGCCTGGATCTGGCCTGCAGGGAATAGTTTGCCCATCACTGATTTAGGGCAATAAAAGAAGTCTGTGAACTCTAGTTGAAATGGAGTGTAATAATAGATAAGTAAATTACTTAAGCCATTTGGAGCAGAAATATATGAATTACTAGTTCCATAAGAGATCAGTTGTAGAGAAAGCATTGTAGCTTTCTGATATCCATAAACATGTGAGGCAATTTGGTTCTTGATTCAGACCACCTGGATTCTTATCTCTATTCTATTGTTTACTACCTATGTGACCTATGACACATAGTATTGTCTCTTTAAACCTTGTTTTCCTCATATTAAGAGGCTAGATTAAATTTCTTCCTAAGGCCCTTCTAGTTCTTGATCTATGATCCTATGTTCTAAAAAACCCTATCCCTTTCCATATGACTTCTTATAATAGTTAAGTTTCTTTTGAAATGGCAGCAAGTAGTTATATTTCTTAGGAATTCGCCTTTATTCTTCAAGAATTTTTATTTTCAGCATCTTAGCTTCCTCTCACTTATTCCTTAACCTTAAAAAATATTTTGTGATGGAAAGTTTTTATATGTAATATAATCTTGAACTTGCTCTATTTTTTTTGTGTGTTTGGCACTCTTACAGACAGTTCCTGTCTATCTACATATATCTTCATATCTATATATGTTCATTTTTTGAGTTTCACAATAAGTGATACTGAAAGAAAGCTAAAATTTGACCGTTGATTAAAAGGAACAAAAAAATTCCTTAAATTCTTAAGATATATGTAGAATTTTTGGATTCCCCAGTATATTCCATTATTGATTTCATTATCCTCAGGATAAATAGGATGTGTCCATCCTATGAATTATATTTCATGATTGCTTCAATCTCATATCTATGGTAAAATATAATTGATTGTTTTTACTTTTACATTCCAGGAAACTCAAGAACTTATCAGCAATGGATGCACACAGTCAAGGTAATATATATTTACATTTTAAAATGTTTGTGAAAAGTTAATGGAAAATTAGAAATAATCCGTTCCATACCCCTGTGAAAATTTTAATCTATATCCCTTTTCGAAAGAATTATTTTGCAAATCACTTCACTTCGTCAGTTATTTTTTGTTTCCTGATGTTCATACAAATAATTTTAACATTAAAAGTGTTTTTATACACAAAATAAATAACATTTTGAAAAGCCTATTTTATCTCTCAGTTTGGCAAAGGCATTCTCTGACTATTATGCTATCTATGTGAGTCTAACATGACAGTAAGATTTAACTTATTTATCACTACTAGTGAACTGGTGAATGTGTTTTAATAGTCTAAATTGAACCTAACAATACTTCTTGTTGTAGAACATTAAAAAGGTTAATAAAAGATAGTGTTTACTTCTATTAAATATTTAAAATATAATAAATATAAATCATGTTGCTAAGTCTATGCTAATACATATATAATGACTTGTTTTATTTGTAAATAAAATAGAATTATAAGTCATTCATATTCAAGTATATGATTATTCACTGTTTCAGGAGCTATTTTCCATTTTTAATTATGGTATCTAAATCTTATCTTTTTTTTTTTAACATGCCATGGGATTTTGTTGTTGTTGCAGAAAGGAAGTGCATTATTTAATACAGCAGTGACCAAAGCAACCCCTGCTGTACGAACAGCATATAAATTTGTAAGTTCTTTTTATTTCTTACATTTAAAAAAATCAATTGGTAAGCAATATACTAGTTTAAAAAGCAGAGTTTTTTCCCTAAAATACTATTTTTAAAATATATTTTACATTAGTCAATAAACAAATTAACTTTACTAAAATTTTTATCACAATTCTCATCCTATATGATATTTTTAGTTTTTAAACATTATTGTTTTGGAACTGAACAGGAATTAATCATTTCATCCAGTCTCCTTATTTTGTAGCTCAGGAAGAATGTATATGATTAATAATTGTCTAGGATCACAAAGCAGAACCAGAACTAGAACTACAAAGTTGTTTTCTCAATATGTTACGTTGATTCATATTACATCTGGCTAAACTAATAAATTGGGATCTTAGTTTTCAATAAAATTTATGAAATAATTTAAAGTTTTATACTATTCAAAAAATTGCATAACAATAATACAAAGAAATAAGTTAATTCTCACATAAATTTATAACTAAGTTAAGGCTCACTTTTACAAGAAATTACTCTTGTTTTTACAGTTAAGTTCCAGAGACCCCCGGGATAGGTGAAAATCTGCAAAGTAGTGGCATTATATTTATTTTTATTATTTATAGATATTTTAAGGCTTTATAAACCCTTCCCACTCTCCTATAAACCTTTTCCATTTCCATTGTGTATAGTATTCATCTGCAAAATCCCATGATATAGTGAAATCTCGGAGATACAGAATTAGATTTTTTTTAAATCCACAATATAGTGAAGCTACAATAAGTGAACTGTGGTATAGTGAGGAACGACTGTATTTGTGGTCCCTCCATGCACTCTCCATTCTAGCTATACTGGCCTCCTTGCTCTTCTTCAGATAGGATATTCCATCTTCCATTTCTTTTGCCTTTGCCCTGGCTTTAACTTTTGCCTAGAATGATCTTCCTCCTCACCTTTGCCTCTTAGTTTCCCTGACCCTCTTCAGGACTCAACTAAAGTCATACAGTGTACAGGAGGCCTTTCCCAGGACTGTTTTTGCTTTAAAAAAAAAAAATCTCCAATGCTTAGCACAGTCCTAAATATAATTAGCATTTACTACCTTCTTAATGACTATCTTAGAAACTTTTCTAGGAGTTGCTTTACCATATACTTATTTTTCCTCTCTACTTAATTATACTCATTTTTTATTTGACTCATCATATTAGTCAGCAGGAGATACTGACTGATGTTATTTTTGGAAATACATATTTTAATACAGGGAAGGGGAGGAGAGGGAGAAGACTAGGCACTTACTGTGCATTTTGTATTGTGCACTTTATAAATATCTCCTTTTATCCTTGTGACATTCCTGCAAGATAGATGTTGTTATTATAGCCCTTATACCATTAAGGGACCTCAGATAAGCAGAAATTAAATGACTGGCCCAGGTCATTAGCTATAAGTGGCTAAGGCTGGATTTTAACTTAGGTCTTCCTGATTCCAAGACCACTGCTCTATTTGCGGTACCAACTGGGTGCCTCAAAACCACCAGGAGCCCAGTTATGAGGCTGCTGCAATAGTCCAGACAAAAATATACAGAAAAAATGTATAATTTACTAGCCTTACGGAACTCGCAGAATGGAGACTTTACCCATGCAGATGCAACCCTGTTATTTAGTATTAAGTCTTAGAAAATTGGCTGAGACAAATAGAGATTTGCCAAAGGTCACACAGGTATTAAGTGTCAGAGGCAGAGGATTCCTGTTTTTCCTTCAAGTCCAGCATTTTCTCCATTGTACCAAGCAGTCTCTCTTCTGGAAATAAAATATTTCTCTAACACAGAGAGAGAAATTATTCCTAAGCTAGCATCAGTTTTATTGTAGCATATTTGTTTTATACTGTCATTTTTAGAGTTTAAATTTTAGGACTAAGTCTTATGCAAATTTTGTAGTTTAGAACAGATCCATAAGACAACTATTCAGAATCAAAGAATCAGAAATTTAGAAGGAATTAAAGACAGGTCCTTTAGACAACATACTAATGAATAGACATCCAACTTGAGGATATCCAGTAGGAGAACCCAGTACCTTTTGAGATAGTCCAGGATTGAGCTACTTGGGATAGGTTGTGCTATTTTGTTTGTTTTCATCTTGACCAATGATTTCATGAATGTGGGGAAACTCCTCCCACTAGCATATCCTTATAGGGTTAGCTGAGGTACTGAAAAGTCAAGTAACTGGCCAAGTATCACACAGCTGGTATGTGTTCCTCAAATCAAGCCTAAATTAGATCCATTGCCGTTTTCATACAGTGTTTTTACTTCTGATGTCTACACTCAAGCAGAACAAGTTTAGCCCCTCTTTCAAAATGATAGTATGACAGCCTTCAAAATACTTAAAGATACCAATAAGATCTCCCTCTCTTCCCCCAGCTCCCACACAACCTTTTCATCAATCTAAACTTACCTGTTTATTTTAGTCAGTCATTACAGATATTAAGGCTTTTCATTATTCTGATTTGTCTCTGTTAAAAGGATTTTTAGCTTTTCCATGTCTTTCCTCAAGTATGATATTTGTAACTAACCCAGATATCTCACCAGGACAGAGTGCAGCACGATTGCCATCTCTAATCTTAGACACTGTATCTCACAGTATAGTATAAATATTCAATTATTTTAGGTTCCAAATTTCATTTTCAACTTAAAAGAAACTGGTAATTTGTTAAAACTCCCAGATCTTTTTTTCAGATGCATTTCTCTCTAGCTATATCTCTATCTCACCCATCTTAGACTTACAAAGTTGAATACTGTAATGACCTATTCCATAATGAGGATAGTTGTAGAAAGTGGGAGTTTGTCTATATTAACAAATTTTCCCCTGAAGTCAGAAGCCATTGGCAAAACTACTTGAAACAACGTAACTTCATGTAAGTCTAAACAATTGATAATGATTAAAGCAAAATGAATATTCTGCCTCAAAAAAAAAATCTCTTCTACTTTACTTTAGCTTTGTTTTTTAAAATAGAGTTAGCAATATTTATTTAGCAAATACTCTTTAAAGAACAACTGAATATCCACATACTTTGAAGGTTGAAAACTTTCTCCCCACCTTTTGGGGGCCTTGAATAAAAACAACTAAATATAGTTCAAAACTCAGGTAAGAAAATGCTAAATGTACACAGAGAACCAGATTCTGAGATACACTACAAAATAAGGGATTTAGGGGATGACTGAGAAGAGATCCATTTGCTTTAGTAAGGGAGAATGATTGAAGGTGAATTTTTAAAGTGTGAAAGGGAGGTGGTTAGGCAAAAAAGCAGGTAACCAAGTCTTGAAAATGAGAATAACCTTGCCTGACTGAAGTCGAGATTTTAAGCTAGGAAAAGGGGCAGCTGGGTAGCTCAGTGGATTGAGAGCCAGGCCTAGAGATGGGAAGTCCTAGGTTCAAATCTGGCCTCCAACACTTCCCAGCTGTGTGACCCTGGGCAAGTCACTTGACCCTCGTTGCCTGCCCTTACCACTCTTCTGCCTTGGAGCCAATCAAGACGGAAGGTAAGGGTTTAAAAAAAAAAGCTAGGAAAATACTGTTTACAAGGATCTATCTATACTCCCATTTATCTGTATATTCATTTTCTTTCCCCAGATAGAGGAGAGTGGGAGACACTTATATGCATTTACCTTTGTCTCATTGTTCTGTTGGCTTGGGGATTTTCTTGATGGGAATTTCCTCAAAAACAAGGTAGATTGTCACTATAGAAAGATGAAAGGACATTCATAGAAATTTGCCTTCTAAGCATCCTGTGTACTTTTAAAAAATTCACATCAAGACCTAAAGACCATTAATACTTAATATAGATTCTATAGATATCTCTAATAAAACAAGCAGTTAGCTTTTACTTTCTTAATTATTTCAATTCTATGCCTCATTAAGTCAGGATAGAACAGAAAGCCTGTTATAAAAAACACTAGTTGCATTCTCCACAAGTATGTACAAGCACTTCATATTTCCTAAGATTGAATTTCTTTGCAAGATTTCAAAGAGAAACACTTTGGTAATAATTTTAAATGTACATTTTCCACAAACCCATACATTTTATATTTTTTCTTCCCTTCTAAGCACTATTTGGCTAACTCTACTATGTTCTTGCCAGTACAGGAGGCTAAGCATATGAAATGTTTTGTCTTTGTTTGAAATGTACATCCAAATAGGGTAGAATTACTCAATTCTAGTCAGTCAGTGAACACATATTAAACACCTGGTTTGTGTCTGGCACTGTGCTAAGTGCTGAGGATACAAAGAGGAGCAAAAGAAAGTCTTTGTCCTTAAGTAGCTTGCAACCTAATGATTATACAGACACAATATACATAAGCTAACATTCAGTGTCCACCTTGGACAGATATAAAACTTGGACAGAATCTAATTATTGTATAATATACCTGAAATACGAGTTCACAATCCCAATCCAACTACTTAAAATATAATTTTCATTGTTTTCTCATGATTCGTGCTTTGAATAGAACTAAAATAGATCCTTTTTTCATCCTCTAGGCAAAGAATCATGCTAAACAAGGAATAAAAGAAGTAAAGAGTAAACTAAAACACAGGGTATGTCATAGAGTTTTACTTTCTTCCAACTTTGCTCTTACATTAGTTTGAAGCTTTTACTTTACAAATCACATGAGATTTGTGTTTTTAATGACTTTTGAAATATGCTTAGCCCTTTGTTCAATAATACATTTTTCATAACAAGCCCTCTGGCAACTATCTGTCATTCTATATGCATTCACTGAATAATGTCTTTATTGTTTGCATGTTTTATCATTGAAAAACAGAGGTCTTCAAAGTTACTTTAAGGCATGTATGTTTTCATAAAGTTGATTGCCTTGATATCACAATAGAAGTTTTTGCTTCAAGCTGAGAGTTTAAAAGATGGGGATCTTTAGCTTAGAATTAACTCAAATATTTTTGCTTTTACATGGCCACTACGGTGTTAGTTATGTTAAGCTGGGCAATGTTTTTAACTCTCCAAAGGCAGAATCAATTTTAATATGTATTCTGAAAAGATTTTTTCAGATTATTATATTCTCTTGAATTTCCACTGTGTTGGGTAGGTACACTGTTAGTACCATTTAATATTTTCTCCATGTTGAGATAAAGGTAAAAAAATTCTGTTTAAAGTAAAATTTTCTTAAATTATTAAACACTTATAAAACTCATTTGGAAAACTATTAGCTTTGTGTAAAAGTGAATTTCTTTTTTCTAATAGAAAAATAATTTTTTCAGCCAGTTATATAATATTTCTATTCATTTCAGGTCCTATCTTTTCAACCTTTTTTTTTTAAATACCTAGGTGTATATGTAAAATAAGTGGTAAAAGTATCTTTCTTTTAGGAAAATGAAGAAGACTATGGATCTTGCTCTGGTTCAGTACAGTATACACCAGTTTATACAATGCACAGTGGGAAAGGTGGAAAGCAAGAGAAACAGAAACTAGCACAGGTGAGGCTTAGAAATTTACTTGAAATATAACAATAACTAAATTAGCCTTCCTTATTATATTATTTTAGAATTGTTCATTGTTCTTTTTATGTCCAAATAACAAATATTTCATTTTTATGTAGCACATTATTGAAAGGCAACTTTTTTTTAAACCCTTACCTTCCATCTTGGAGTCAATACTGTGTATCAGCTCCAAGGCAGAAGGTAAGGGTAGGCAGTGGGGGTCAAGTGACTTGCCCAGGGTCACACAGCTGGGAAGTGTCTGAGGCTAGATTTGAACCCAAGACCTCCCATCTCTAGGCCTGGTTCTCAATCCACTGAGTTATCCAGATGCCTCCCTGTTCTGTTTCTTCTATGGATGCCTCAGCACAGGTCTCTTCCCTCTGTCTATAATTTGCTGACTTTGCTTTTTAGAATATATGGATTCCTTCAAAACTCAGCTAAGCACAGGTCATCTTTTCCTCCCATTTCC
Source organism: Gracilinanus agilis (assembly GCF_016433145.1). Classification (NCBI taxonomy): domain Eukaryota; kingdom Metazoa; phylum Chordata; class Mammalia; order Didelphimorphia; family Didelphidae; genus Gracilinanus; species Gracilinanus agilis. The sequence continues at coordinate 98,242,956 of NC_058133.1, read as the reverse complement.
TTGTATAGATGTTTTCTTTTTCCTTGAGTCCGTATGTTTTCCTAATTAGCAGGCAGATTTCTTGAGGACCAAGATTATTCTCAGACTGTAGGGGCAGTGAGGTTGTACAGGGCATAAGAGTACCAGGCCTGGAGTCAGAAAGATTCATCTTTCTGATTTGAAATCCAGCCTCAGACACTTCCTGACTATGTGACCCTGAGCAAGTCACTTAAGCCTGCTTGTCTCAGTTTCCTCATCTGTAAAATGATCTCAAGAAGAAAATGGCACACTACTCTAGGATCTTTGCCAAGAAAACCCCAAATGGGACTTTGAAGAGTCATATGCAACTGAAAAATGGTTGAACCAAACAAGATTGTTCTTTTTTTAGTCTTTGTGTCCCTACTGCCAGGCTTAGTACCTTGCATGCAGTAAGCACTTATTAAGTGCATTTTGATTAATTGTACATGATACCTTTAATATGTGTATATGTATATCTATAAATACACATTTATGGAGAGAATTTTGAGAATGGGGAATATACTCTATTAAAAAAATAGAAACTCTTGCACTGTTATGACTATAATGTAACCTAAAGAGAATAAAAAGGATTAAGTCTCTTTTATCTCAAATTTAGTGAGTCTTAAAAAGCATTCAGTTATCTAATTAAGAGTAGAACCATAACTAGAACCCAGGTCTTCTAACTTTAAATATGTATGCTTTTCTCAATGACCAACCACTCAGGAAGAATAGGGGAAAGGTGAACCTAGGCTGGACAGTACTTAAAAGGACATGTGTGGAGTTCTTTTCCCTGGATCCTATGCGCACTGTTGCCAAATCCCTCAGGTGTCTTTCCTTACATTTTCTTGCCCCTCTCTCTCTTGAAATAAATGAGAACAGACCAAACCAGTCTGGTGGCTCAGGCCCAAGAATGAAATAAAATGAAACATTTAAAGGTTATTCACCAGTTAAGAAGAGGAGATTTACTTAGCCATAAGCAGAGTAGAACAATCCAATTGGCTTACTGAGATGCCCTTTATGTGTAAGCCCTTCAAGAGGAAGTCTTTATCTTTTCATATATGGATCCCTAGCACTTAGCACAATGCCTGGCACATAGTATGTGGTTAATAAATGTATATTGACTATTGCCCAGAGCATGGAAATGTTAGAACCTTGATTCAGCTGAGCACTGCTTTCCTGTCGTAATATTGATTATCCTGCTAATCTTCAATCAGAAGGAAGAGAAAGGAGGTCCAGACCCTCCTGTCTTGGTAATGTTCATACTGAAGAAACCACTTCAAAAGGCCAGATCTTTTGTCGCCTGAACCAATTTAATCTCAAGGATAGTTTTGATACATTTTAAAGAAAAATTACCCCAAGGGCCTGGGCTTTAGGATGTTGCTTCTCCTCTCCCCCAAGAACCCTGGACTGCCCCAGTCTCCAGACTGGTCTGAGGAAGAGAGTCCTCAGGAAAGGTAGGGTGGCTACAAACTACATTTGGGAGTGCCAGCCTTCTCACCCCATTTCTTTATGTCTCACAGGAACACCTAGGCTTAAGTTAGATGACATGTCAAAGATAGACTCTCTTCTATATACCTGGATAATCTGGAAACTAACAATGAAAATGAAAGCCTATTCTAAAGAAATGGCTGAGGCTTTAAATAGTGAATTGACCATTACAAGGTAGAGTGAGAATAAGACTGCAGCAGTGGCACTAAGGAAAGACCAACATCCTTTCCCCATCACACAGAGGCCTCTGTTGTTCCTGAACCTTGGCTTACTAAAAATTGTCAGATATCGAGTTTACTAAAAGTACTAAATATTGAGGAAGCCAAAGGCAGATAATGGGCTGTTGGGTTTTACTCTGTATATTGCTTTAATGCATGACTATCAAAAGATAAGAGCTTAGTGTTGTTTTTTTTTTATTTTGTCTCTCCTATGAGTTTAAAAATTGGTCTACCTCGGGGGCAGCTGGGTAGCTCAGTGGATTGAGAGTCAGGCCTAGAGACAGGAGGCAAATCCGGCCTCGGACACTTCCCAGCTGTGTGACCCTAGGCAAGTCCCCTGACCCCCATTGCCCACCCTTACCACTCTTCCACCTATGAGCCAATACACAGAAGTTAAGGGTTAAAAAATAATAATAAAATAAAAAGAAGGCAAAAAAATTGGTCTACCTCAAAAGGTGGGTTGAGGGGAGCTGTAAAGACAATCTACCATGGCTGGCTTTTGTCTCCTTGTACCTGAGTAATTAACTGGTAAGAAAATGTGTTTTTTTTTAAAGTGTATTCTTTAATGTTATAAATTTGAAAATCTAGTCTTATCTTCCTTACATGAATCTCACTGAATTAGGCAAATACCATTACTTTGTAATAAATGTTGAATGAATGACTACACCAATCTCACTACAATTCTGTCCTTAAGTTCCATGCTATAGATCCCACTCTAAGGAACTTTTAGTAACTAAACTTCCTTAAAGAATATCTAGATTATACATTCATAAGTTCTGGAGCAGGAAAGGACCTTGAAACATCTAGCCTGGTGATGTCCTACTCAAATAGAAACAAGGATCACTAATTCATCTAGCCGGATGCCTGTAGGGCACATAATGACTTAGTTTTAAAATGTAATATTTTGTTTTACTTTATTTTCATTTATTTTATTTTGTTAAATATTTCCAAATAACATTTTAATCTGTTTTGGCCACATTTGAGAATGTTGTGGGTCTCATGCAGGCTGCAGGCCATGTTTTTGACATGAGATCTAGCCCAACCCCTTCATTATACCAGTGAGCAAAATAAATTGATGTTGGCTTTTTCAGGTTCATTTGGTTAGTAAAAAAGCAGAGTAAAAAAGCACTTTCAATCCAAATCCAGTTCTCTTTCCTTTATACTAGACTTGCCTTTTATAGTCTTCCTTATAATATTGAAATACTTTGTAAATCATACCGTGATATGTAGTTTTGTTTTTTTGTTAATGTTATCTTCTTACCCAAAGAAATAATATTTACTTGATCAGTCCACATTTATAGCTTATAATGAAGATACATAACACTATGGTATTATTATGCCTACATTATAAATTAATAGTATTTTAATAAGGTGCAAATTGAGATATCCTTTGGGTATAGGAACAGAGAAAAATCTCATTGCGTACTCTCCTCACATTTCTAAATATTTTAAATTCAGGTCAAATTATGAAGATTCATAGGGAGAAAGAGTAAAACCTGGTTGTCGTGTGAAGGATAGGAGAGAAATCTCCATGAGAAGGGAGTCTTGAAAAACCAGAAAATTCTCACCTCTTCTACATTTTCCCATTCTTGTATGCTTTTTTTTTGTGAGGGGAGCCAAGAGTTCTGGCTCCTAGACTCAGCACTTCTGCAATTGCTCATTGATTGGGCAAGTCATTTTGTCTTTCTGGACCTGTTTTCTTATTTGTAAAAAGAGGGGATTGGGCTTGATCATCTTCAAGCCTATGAGAATTAAGAGTTCCACTGACATTCTGTTCTAGTACTTTATCATGGAGATAGCTCAAGGTTTTGTCAGTGAAGTATAAAGACTCTGATTTAAAGGCTTCAAGTATAGGCCCAGCAACAGACTGTATGTATTCATTCAAGGATAAGTCTAGATAAGTTGAGAGGTGCTCCACTAGGATATTGGTCACGAAGTAATCATTTATTTTATCATAGGACTACAAGGACTGACCACAAAGACTACCTGATAAACCATAAAGAGTCTGCCATCTTCATTAGTGGAGGGAAGAGCCACACTGAGGAAAGCAGAGGTTTCCAAAATATTAAAATACTTTGTAAACCATACTCTGATATGTATTTTAGTTTTTTGTTAATATTATTTTCTTACTCAAATATAATAACCTTCACCTACTTAACCCACATTTATATCTTTTGTAGCTAGTCATTTAAGAAATGTGTTCAGAATTGGTATAAAAAACTTCATATAGCATTTCAACATTTCTTGGAGGTTTGTCAGATTAGTTTTTATTGGTATTTTAAAAAGTAAAAAATTTAGAAAAACTATAGTATTTGAAACCATTAAGTATTTGAAAGTTAAAATGAGTTTCAAATTTTTTATAACTTCTGTACTATAAACTATCCCCAAACAGCTAAATGTGTCTTATGTTAAGGTTCTTTTATTACTACTTTATCTATAGAACAGAATGTGAATATACATTCCATTCCAAAAAAATAATAATTTGTGTGCTGGTCTGCTAATTAGTACAGTTATTTCCCATTTTGTTGATGAGGCTTAAATAAATGTCAAGGGGACAGCCATGAAGATTTCCCAATTAGGTTTCACATTTGTAAAACCCAGCCCTTTTCCCTTTCTTGCAAAGATGACAGTTCCAACTATAGCCCCAGTCTAACAGGACCCCAGGGAAAGAATCTTCCTCTACTTTTATTGAAAATAGGGCCATTTGGGCCCAGTGAGAATACTGCTACTGGTTACAGTGTAGAATAGTTTTTAACAGTTAATATTTACTAATCTACCCTACTTCCATAAATTTCTTTAAAAAAAAATCTGCTCTAGACATTTAGAAATGAACAGTGAATTGGAACAAATGATATACACAGTTATCTGTGAAACCTAAATATGAAATGATAATTTGAGTATATTTACTTTTTAATTTACACGTAGAAAATACATTTCCTCAAAAAGAAATTCCCTGTTGTGTACACAATTAATCTGAAATGAATATTGCCCACTCTTCCTTAGGTTAGCTATTGTGGGGAGAGGGGTTTGTAACTGTATGTGGGTATGTGGGTATGTGCACGTCTGTGGGTATGTTTAAGAACATGTAAGCAAGGGAGCTTAACTGAACTGCAAATCAGCATTAACAGATGGATTGCCCTAAGCAAGGGAAAACCACAACAAAATCTAGTGAAAGTAGAGGATTGAAGCTTTTTATTGTTAAGCCTTATTAAAACCTTGGCATGTACATTACTGTTAAACCTTCCATTTCTTTGACTAATAAAAATTCACTCTATTTTTTAAATCTTCCCAATGAGTTAAATATGCAAAACTAATATAAGCAATTATGGGTGATGGATTATTTCCCCTTCTAGTATATTCTAAACATTATACACGTCGAAAAATGTTGCACTTTGGGTCTTACACATACCTATTTACTTTTGGTTGCAAGCAGGAAATATATATATATATATATATATATATATATCAAACTCAAGAGTAAATTAAGATAATAATATTACTAGTATACTAGTGATAATTCTTTTTTCCCATTCTAACCTTAGATTATAGCTTTCTACTTCAAGATGTGAACAAATGAAACAGTCAGCATAATGCTGTTTTGTTTACCTTAAAACATACCCACGCACTTACATGCATATTAACACCAACTTCTGCTCAACCAAGGCAGATCCAGCAAGATGCATCCTCTACCTTAAAATGAAAATCTTGCTATTTTTTTCATGTATAACCATTCCACAAAGTAATGGCATAAACTTAAACTAAATTTCTGTCTTTTATCAGTTCTTATGTTTTTAGTGACTTTACTTTGTAATGGATAGTTTAAACATAGCATGATATCCATGAATTTGTTTTATATTCTAATAATGTACCTTTTCTTTAAAGAGATATAAGTAATTATGGTATCTTTAGGAAACCACTTTTAGGAATATGTTAGTGATGTATGTTTTAAAGATAATTTTTGGTTGTGAGTGGGTATTTGGAAAGAATCCAAGAAATAAAATAAGTAAGAAAACTGAACAAAATACACTAACTTTTATGAACTAAACGAATATCAAATTTTAAGGTGCTATACATGAAATATTGCTGTGAATATAATATAGATTGTCTAAATCTTCCTGTTTTAGAGAATGAAATAGGAAAGAGAACAATTAAAATATATGTTTACTTTAGTGCTTCTTTCATAATTTTCTTCTTAGGTATTTAGTATATTGTAATAAAATGGAGAGAATGGTAATTGCTGAGAGCTGTTCTCAGAAAAAGCCACCATGTATTTTGTATTCTTTGGGAAAATATTTTTCATAGAAGAGTATTTCTATTCATTGGTCAAAAATAAGGTGTATTTAGTCATTATCTGCAGAAAGCTAACCACTTAACAACTCTGGTCAAGAAGAAGATGGGTGAGGCCCAAGTACTAAAAAAGAACCAAGGTCAAAGAGGACAAGGGGGAGAGGAGAAGATAATTAGGAAGTGGAATGTTGAATATAAATATTACATAGGAGTAAAAGCAAGTTATATCAGTCCTTACTGATTTTAGAAGCATAAATTTCTCAGTGTTTTGTTTAATTTGGCTATATACTGACTAACTACTGTTATGACTAGAATGTTAGCCTGATGTGATATGGAAACCCAATGTGAAGGACTTGAAAGAATTTCTCATGGAGTACAATGTAGCATTGAATGACACATTATATCCACTAATAGTAAATGTGAGCTTAATACAGTTCATTAATAGTCCTAAAATAAGCAATGCAACTTGATGCTTTTACAGAGTACATTAATTTTGTATATTTTACACCAGCTCTAATTCTTTGTTAATAAATTTTTAGGGGAGATTTTGTTTGAGAAATTTGGAAAGCAAAATTTTAGCATTTTGTTTTTTTCTTAAAGGCAAATTGTTTTTTCTCTGTTGTTCGGATATCTCAATTCTTAATGCTGAATTTCCTTTTATTTATATTGGGAAAAAGTAGTGTGCAAAAAAATTCACCTTATAGATTACGAGGCTGCCCTCTTCTGGGCATTATACTAAACTTGTCTTATATGAAACAAGATCATAACAAAATTCAAACACCTTTTAAAATAAAATATTTTTGGAAAGAAAGTGAAATAAACAATTGAATATTTATGTTACAATAAATTTTTTAGGAACACTTAAGTCAAAAAAATTTTTTTATTAATTCCATTTTACATTATCTGTGGAAACTGGATGAATGATAGTACTAAAATTCTAATATCAGAAGAAGGAACAAGTTAGAGGGAAACAATACAATGGATTTTATTCTAGTTGATTTTAATTTTAAAGTATTGGTGGGGAACTTATGGTAGAGATACTCAGCAGGCAGTTAGAAAAATAGATGTAGAGGTCAGAGAATGATTAGTGCCCAAAAGTAGACCAGGTTTATCTTCAGATAAACATTGAAAACTGAGATAGAAAAGAGAGATGGCCAGTGACTCCCATCTTAGACATAGTTCTTGTTTTGCACCGGCAATCTCAGAGCAAAAATGATAACTGGTTATTGGTACATAGTATAAATAAGACAGTAACAAAAGAATAAAAGTTTCTTTGATTTTTAGACACCCTTACCTGCTAAAAGAATTGGTAGATATGATTATTGAGCCATTTCCAGTGGTAGGTCAGTTTGAGAAACATAAGAGGTACTTTAATACTGAAGGAAGGTGAATATTGCCTTAATTTTTTTTTATGGTTAGAGACTACAAACAATAAGACAGTTAATTTATATTATTGAAACAATTCTAAAATGGCTTATTAAAGAAATAGTGAATAATTAAAAATAAAGCAGTGATTAAAAAGAGTCCACGTGGCTTCATTAAAAATAGATAGAGCACCAGACCTGGAAAATAAATGTCCTAAGTTCAGATTTTGTCTTACACATGTCCTAGCTATGTGACCCTGGGCAAGTCATTTAACTCCAATTCCCTACTCTTTACCCTTTACCACTTTTCTGCCTTGGAACTGATACTTAGTGTTGATTCTAAGATAGAAGGTAAGGATAAAAAAAAAAGTCATGCTACATTTAACCTTATTTTCTTTTTTGACACTTGCTAAACTAGGAGATTTGGGAAATTCTGTAGATAACTTTACCTAGATTTTACTATAGTCTTTAATAAATATATCTTATAAATTAATAAATAAAGTACATCATAATATTTTTGTGGAAAAAGTAGAGATGTGTAATAGGTGTTAAAAATAGATTTATTCAGAATTGATTGACTGACTATTCTCAGAAGTATTTGTTAATGGTTTACTCTTAGCTTGGTAGCTCTCTAGAGAAGTGTTCCAGAAATCTGTATTTGGTTTTAATATTTTTATCATTGATTTAGATAAAGGCAGAGACAGTCAAGAAGAATTTGGTGAATTTTGTTGCTGATTAACTATAGTAGAAAAAGGGTATTTTTTTATTCTTTAGATGGGTTAATCCCTTGATAAAGTATTGTATTGTTCTAGTTTAAGATCAATGGTCAATATTCAGTTTGAAGGGAATTTATAGAAACCTATCAGTTCTGAGTCTCCTTACCCTGTATTTAGAATCACAATCTAGAAGTTTAAATAGATATTCTAAAAGTCTTTGCATACTCTCTCTGTCTATCTCTCTATCTCTCTCTCTCTATGTCACTCTCACAACCACACATGCATGTGCACACACAAAACATTTATCTGGGAGAAGTGAGATGGCTCAGTAGATTGAGAGCCAGTGCTAGAGATGGGAAATCCTGGGTTCAAATTTGACCTCAAGCAACCTAGCTAAATGACCTTGGGCAAATCATTTAACCTCTATTGCCTAATCCACACTGCTCTTCTGCATAGCCCTTATCACTCTTCTGCTTTAGAACCAGTACACAATATTGATTATAAATTGGAAGATAAGAACTTTAAAAAAAAACAATCATCAAAAGATTTATATCATTATATCCTGATATGATGGATGAACTTGTCTTAGCATCAAAAGACTTAGATTCAAGGCTTGTCATTTTGGTTTACTACCTATGTGATCCCTTAGTTTCTTCTACCAAATGAAAGTATTCTATTATATGATCTCTGTGATCTTTTTCAGTTTTGTGCTTTTATTTTCTGTAGTTTAATGGTATTAAACCTTTAATATTATACAAATTAAATGCCTTTTTTAAGTGACATGACTCACTAAATTTTAATTATACAACTTTGTTGAAAGAAATATGGTTATTTTAATCTTCATTGGCCTTTAATTGCCTTTACATCAATCCTTGAAGAGACAAGTCAGAAAAACAGAAGGGGATAAAATGAAACTACATGTTTTACTGAAAATAAAGCAGATGAGTTTTGAAACCTTTTAAAATGTTGAAATATTGAAACATTGTCAGCAAAAATGAAATTGCAAATATCTTGCCATTTATCAAAGGGTTATGTGATTTTTTTTTTTACTTTGAGAACACTTTATCCAATTTCCTTGTTAAACTAACTGTGCAAACACTGATCAATAATGGCTGAGGCCTTGCAAGTTGTTCCCTGGAATGGTTTAGTAAAACTGACATTTTCAACTATTAACATTCATGACAAAATAACACTATTGAAAATGTGTCCTACCTATAATTTTAGATCACTGCTACTTAAAATAGTGTTTTTCAGGTAATTTGCAAGTTAGCCAGTTTAATGGAGACCTAATTTGACTTTCCATTACCATATGGAACTCTTTCTAACTTTATAGGGTATGGTTTGAGGAAGAGAGGGCTATAATGTTTGCCATTTGTTAGACTCTTTGGTCTGTGAAATATGCAGGAAACTGAGTTTAACAAATCTGTATTCTTGAGATAGTTTTGATTTGATATAGAATAGATCTAGTCTAAGACTTGCAATCTTTGATCAGTTTTAAGGAACTTTATGGAAAGATATCTATTTTTGGTCTCTTTCCCCTTGATTTTTTGATGAGTTTCCCATTGATAAACATCTTTGTGGAAAGAGGAAGGGAACATGTTAATGGTGGAGACAAAACCAAGCAATGCACCTGTTGGGAAAATCAATGATGGGTCAGTGAATTATTTTTACGTTATACCTCATGGTCCATACCTTCCCCCTGAGTCTTTTCCAGAGCTGATCATAAACTTATAGAACTCTTTTATAAACTCTCTTATCCCCTTCATATCCCCAGAATCTAGCACTTGGGCCATAGAGGACGTTTCAGTAAGTCCCCCAAAAGTGCTTAATGCTGGAGATGGGAAGAAAGGTAGATCTGTTGACTTTTCCTCTCTCTTATTGTAACTTTTGAGATTATCATTTACCTCACTCATAAACAATTTTATTTAACCCAAAGGTTGCTTTAATGTGGATTATAAATTTATCGACGAAAACTAAATTAGAAGCATTCCTTATTCTTGTTCATATCTTAAATATACAGCTCTACATGCATTCAGTTTTCTGTAATGTAAAATAATTCAATTCCAATTTTCTCCTGACCTCTATCATTAAACATTTAACAGGTAATCTTTCCTATGTTATAATGTTCTAATATATGATTCCACCTGAATATATGTACATATGTAACATTTTTTCAGTGACACGGATAATAGGATTATAGATGTAGATAGAGGTGGAAGTGATATTAGAAGCCATTTAATATCACCTCACTTTGTAGATAAGGAACTGAGGAGGAGGAGAAGTTAAGGACTTGCCTTCTATGAAATAGAGAGTAACCACTATTTGAAACCAAGTCCTAAGACTCCAAGGCCAATCCTCTTTCTACTGTAGGGCTCTGTTCCCCTTTCCCCCGCCCTATAATTTGCCAGAAATTAGTCTGGCCATCATATGAGTTAAAAAGTTTCATGAAAAATACTTGTTCATTTTCTTTTCTCCTAAATCTACCTTTCTCTCTCTTACCTTCCCTGTTTCTCTTAAGGGAACCTCCCTTCTTCCAGTTATCCAGGTATACAACTTAGGATTCAGCTTTAACTCTTAACTTTCCCTCACTCCCATATCCCATCAGGTGCCAAATCTTGTCCATTATACTTTCTCAGTCTCTCAAATCTTTCTCTACTTAGGCCACCACCACCAGCGTCCAGAACTCTTTCCTATGTTATTGCATTGTCTCCTCCTTGGTTTCTCTAATCCATTTTATAATTTTTCTTTCACCTAGCTGCCAGGTTTTAATTTGTAAAGGGCAGATCTGATCATGTCTACTTAATAAGCTGCAATGATTCCCCATTGCCTTAAGGAGGAAGTTCTAGCTCCTCTATCTGCATTTTGTCTCATTCACAATCTAGCACCCTTCTCTCTCTCTCTCTCCACTCCTCTTCCTACCATCTCCCGTCCAGGAAGGCCGGCTTCCTCACTGATGCTTTGCACAGGCATACTTCTATTGCTCTCTCATGCCATCTCTCATCACCCTCATTTTTAATATTCTCCTCAAGTTATCTTGATATTTACCTATTGTGGGTGAGTTATATTTTGCTGGCATTAATAATATAAGGCACTTGAGAGCTAGAATTTTTTGTTTTATCTATCTACAGTACCTAACATAATATGCTACATGTAAATAAATATGAAATAAATTATGACATGATTTAATGACATGAATTATCAAGCTATTTTCTTAGAGACTTCTGACTATCTTTTGAATGTGTTGTCTGCTCTCAGACTTTCATCCCCATCTCCAACCCCTAAGAATGTGATATTCTGCTCCCAAGATCCTGGGCTCTTATAGGCGAGTTTTTAACCCTCTCTCACAACTGCCAAGATCTTCATCTCCTCACTCCACTTTCCAGCACCCTTTATTGTTTTCTCCATTAGAATGTAAACTCAATGAGAAATTCTTTGCTTGTTCTTTTTATTCCTAGCTCAGCATAGTGCCGGCACAATGTAAATGATTTAATAAATGCTTTCTTTTATCTCTCTTGGAATTGGAGATGTTGCCCACTAGGCAGCTTCCTAGATAATCCTGGTTTCCAATTGCTTATCCGTTTTCTTCTTTGGACCTCTCCTAGTGGTTTTGATCTGAGGAACAAAGGGTCACTACCTCCAGTGGTGCCCGAGGCAGAGGGATAGGTTTTTAAGACCTCTCTTTACCTGACTATAGACAGGTTATATGCAAGTCCCGTTTATAAGTTAAGGACCATCTATGTACTGTGTGTATGCATATACACAATCCATACTTATATATGCACATATATTTGGGGGGAGAAGTGATAAGGTTTTTATATGATGAAATTAATAGAGAAGTAATTGCCTAATTTTCTAATCCTGACCAGCTATTTTTTTAAATCCCTATTTTCTGTCTTGGTAACACTTAGTAACAATTAAGCCAGAAGGGCAAGGGCTAAGCAAACAGGGTTAAGAGACTTGCCAGGGTCACCGAGCTAGGAAAATGTTCACTAATTATTAAACAATAACTATTTGATAACCTTGAATAGATATTTCTTTTCAGCTCTTCTTCAAGGTAATATTGTTCTAGGAATTAGATATAAACTGATCACTTATTATTAATCATAACTTTTAGACACGCTTAAAAAGGCCGGTTCACAGCACTGATGGTGTTCAGTTTGAAGATGAAGATGATGACATGGACAGAGCAAGCAAGTGAGTAAATTATGAGATGCCGTGTTACCTGAGGTCTTAAAGCAACTGATGCTTCGGGTCTCAGTGGATATTTCAGAACCATAATATAGTGCAGTACATCAGGTGGATCTTCCCAGACACATACCTGTAATCTGTTAGGAGAGCCTGAGGCAATTGGCTGTCTTGAGGTCCAGACTTCTAAGTTATAGTATATATAGGGCAAAAAAAAAAAAAAAAAAAAAAATCAAGTGTCTGTGCTAAGGGCACTAATGCAGGGAACCACCACTTCTTTTGGGATGGGAGTGGGGAGGGCCCTGCAATACCCCTAAAATAGTGAACTAGAGTATTTTGAAGTGTCAGTCAGTAATAGGAGAGGGCCACAGCAGCTCCTGCATTTCAGACCTGGGCACGACATAGAGACTCAATCTCAAAAAAAAAAAAAAAAAAAAAGTTAGAAAACAAAGAAGGAACAAAGGCAAGAGGGAAAAAAAAAGAAGGAAGACAGGCCGGATCCTTGGCATTCTAGCTCCCTTCGCACAGGAATTCCATATTTTCTGGAATGCATTTCCTGCCTAATTCTACTTTTTAGATACCCTAGTTAACTTTAAAGTTTTACTAAAGTGTGATCTCCTTCTAGGGGTCTTTCACAATCCCTCTCTCACAACTGCTAATGCTTCTTCTACAAATTGCCTTGTATTTGTTTTGCATATTCTTAAATGTTTACACTTTGTTTCTCCCTACATAATGTTTGTTCCTTGAGAACAGTAATTATTTCATTTTTATCTTTGTATATTGAGCACCCATTGCAGTGGTTGGTGCTTAATAAATATTGATTGTAGTTGGAGATTTTGGATTCATTTTCACAGCTAAATTCTTGATACCTTAGGATAACTTCATTTTTTGCATTTCATCAAAGTAAAAAAAAAAATGGACTTGCTCTAAAAACCAAAGTTGCTGCCCTTCAAAAACTTTTGGTTGTAAGGGGCATTATGTATTTTTCCTATCTTTTGGTTCAATTAGAAAATGTTCTTTGATTCAAAATTTAGTCATAAACATTATAATAATCAAAGGTTATATACTTGCAAATTTTGTGATCTAAATATTATGTTTTGCATACTTTCTTTTTTCTTTAGGTTGTCATCAGAAGATAGTGAGGAAGCATCTGCTTATTTTTATGAAAGTGACGATTCAGTTGAAGCTAGAGTAAAGACTCGTTACCCAGGTGAAATGGACTTACTAGGAGAAATCCTTGATACTTTGAGTACACATAGCTCAGATCAAGGAAAGCTATCAGCCGCAAAGAGCCTGGATTTTTTTAGATCAATGGATGATATTGATTACAAACCTACGGTTAGTCATTTCTTTTTTTTTTTTTTAACTTTTACAATTTAATGTTTCAACTTACAGACTAACTGATATTACTTTTTCTATTTGCTGTGATTGTCTCAGCTATAATAAGATCTGAAGATTGTTTAAAGTTGTTTTAGGTTAAGCTGTGTTAGATAAATGTCAGCACTTCAAAAAATATATTGCAATTTTATTAACTAAAGTAATGCTTAGTTCCTAATTAAAGTGACATGGTTCAAGTTACTACTGTCACTAATTAGACTTCTTTTTGTCAAGCAAATATGTTAGCTTTCAATCCATTTCATATTTATCTCTTTTTGGGAAACATTTAAAGAAATATCTTATTCTTAAGTTCCCAAAAATATTAGCACACACAGTTTCGAGACTTATTTATAAATAGCTTCCTATTTTGTTGGCTCAAAGATTAATAATTGTCTATATACTACATTATAAAAATAACTAACAGACATGATAAGATTATGACTCTAGTCTTATTAACAAAGAAGGCCAAACATCTACTCCATATTACATCAACTGTAGAAGTACCAAGGTGACAAGTTCAAAAATGGTATGGGCACAGAAACTAACCTCCTGTTTCTTTCCTATCAATATCAGCAGAAAAATTTGAATGAATTTACAGTAATACCTTTAGTCACATTCTTCATGGAGTTGAACAGGAACATTATTTTTCAGAAAATTCTAATTTACTTGTTATAGTAAAATACTCAGTTAACTCTCTCCCTCCATCCACTAGAGAAGGCATCATTTGACAAAAAGATATATATATATATATATAAAATTATGTCTCATTTCTATTTATCAGTTCTTTGGAGATGGACGTAGACAAGTCATTCTTCAAGCAGTATTTATGTTGTATATAATGTCCTCTTTGTTCTGCTCATTTTACTTTCATGTGGGTCTTTTCATGTTTTGTTTTTGTTTTTGTTTTTTTTTAACCCTTGTACTTCGGTGTATTGTCTCATAGGTGGAAGATTGGTAAGGGGGGGCAATGGGGGTCAAGTGACTTGCCCAGGGTCACACAGCTGGGAAGTGGCTGAGGCTGGGTTTGAACCTAGGACCTCCTGTCTCTAGGCCTGACTCTCACTCCACTGAGCTACCCAGCTGCCCTTTTCATGTTTTTTTAAATTAACTTGTTCATTATTTCTTATAGCACAGCAATATTCCATCAACATCATATGCCACACCTTGTTTTGCCATTCCTCATTTAATTGGCATGCCTTTACTTTCTACCTCTTTGCTACCACAGAGAGCTGGTTTAAATATTTTAGAACATTATATATAGGTTCTTTCCCTTTTCCCCTGATCACCTTGGGAAATAAATCTAATACTAATTCTGCTGGATCAAAAAGTATACACAGTTTTATAACTTTTTGAGCATAATTCCAGATTGCTCTCTAAAATGGTTGGATCGTTTCACAGTTCCAACAACAGGTTATCAGTGTCCCCATTTTTCCAAATTCCTTCCAATATTTTGTCCTTTTATCATTTTAGGCCATCTGATAGGTATGACATGACATCTCAGAGCTGTTTCAATTTGCTTTTTTCTAATAATGATTTTTCATTATTAATAATTAATGGATGAGCATTTCCTCATCCAAAAATTGCCTGTCTGTATCTTGTAGCCATTTGTCAATTGGGAAATGGCTTGTATTCTCATGTATTTGACAAAGATCTCTACATAGATATCTGTCTATATATAATTGTCTGAGAAACTCTGTAATTTCCAATTCTTCTCATTTCCTTATGATATCTCTTTATGCCTAGGTTGTATCTATTTTTTATTTTATCTTGGTAAATGTGTAAGATACTGATCTATATCCAGTTTCTGCCAGACCACTGTCCTGTTTTCCTAAGAATTTTTACCATGTAGTGAATTTTTATTCTAAAAGCTTAGATCTTTACTTTTATCAAACACAAGTTTACTATATATAATATTTTGCTGCTATTGTTTATCTATTTTGTAATTTTTAAAATGTCAAGGAAAAACTATTGTTTTCTTTAAAAATTAATTTGTATTAAATCTTATATTCTTTCAGAACAAATCCAATGCACCTAGTGAGAGTAATTTGGCTGTACTTTGTAGCAATTCTAGTGACCAAGCTGAATGGAATCTTGGTCAAGATGATAGTGCTCTCCATGGGAAACATCTCCCACCATCTCCAAGGAAGCATGCTGCTTCTTCTGGCTTGACGGAATCTCTCTTTATTCTGAAAGAGGAAGACAATGAAAAACACCTCAGTGCCAACAATGTGAATTGCCCAAGGATGGTGGTAAATTCAGCTTCTGTGGAATCAGTTTCACAACTTGATTCTTCGGAAGATTCACAAACAGTTAGACCTTTCCAAGGAGAAACTGAAAAGAATGAAACACTAAGCCATACCTCAGATGATCAACTTAACCTCAGCCTTAGACAACATTTATCTATTCTAGTTCCCTGGGAAAAAGATGGGAATGAAGCAAAGGAAACTTCAGAAGATGTTGGACTACTTCATGAAGTGGTATCATTATGTCCTATGACATCTGCTTTCCATCATGGTTTAAACATTTCAGAGGATAATAGCAGTGGAAATAAAACTTAAGTTGATTATCAAAGAGGAGATCACTTCCTTCAAAGGTTCATAAGGAATCCTCGTAGACCTTCAAGTTACATGTTAAACAGGTTTTGTAGGAATCATAACTTATAATTTAGAAATATTGTTTGGTTTGGTACAAGCATTTCCCCTGTTCAGTGATTTAGTGGCTGTTTCATCTATTGATTTGTTTATTCAGAGTCTTAAAGATAAAACCAACTATGCAGTTGTGCTCTTAGATCAGGTACTAATTTATGTGTTGAGTCTACATATTTAACATATGATTGCCCCTGGATTATGGTGCTTAAGGTCATCCATTTCATTTATCCAGAGGGAAGCATACATAACTTTCAGATAACCAGTTATTACTGCATCCATTTGGTTGAGCATGAGCTGAACAAGTTGATATAAAATGAGCCTGAAACTCTTAAGAATATTGATCAGTAAATTGCCTTAATCTTAAGCCTATATTAAATATTACACAATGATCATGAATGATTTTTGGGACTGTACTTAATTGTCTCAGAAGGCAAATGTTCTGAAGAGCAATAATGACTTTTTATGCATTGCATCAAGGGCCAAAAGCACCTTTTCTAAATTAAAAGGATCTCATAGAAATATTGCATATGATTTATAGAAAGAGAATTAAGGCCATGTCTTCCAAAAATTTGAAAGGTACAAGCTCACTTTTTACTTAGTAAAATGAAGCGCTGAAATATAATGTGAAGTCAGTGAACTTCTGTTTACAACTGAGACACTTTAAATAGTTTCTATGGTCCCCTTGTACCTCTCTACCATCTAAGAGTCTTGAGAAAGGGAAATATGGCATAAACTGAATTGATAGACTATGTTGATAGGATTCACTTTATTTTTATGAATAATTATCTTTTCAAATAAATATCATTTACTTTCAATTTTAACATCTTTCTGGATTTTGAATTAGGTTTAACATCTTCCTAGATTTTGGAAAACAACAATGAACTGTTTTCATAATGGAATAGGATGAATCCAAAAGTGCAAATAGAAAAAAATAGTGAAATGTTACATTTTTGCAGTTCTATAACTTTTCTATATTATACAGAACTATATCATTAGAAACAAACAAAAAAAAGAACAGTATTTTTAGGAAAAGATAAGCAGACAGTCTACTTGGAGAGTTTTGAGAGACAGTCCAATGAACAATAGACCTTCACCATGAAATATTAACTAGGGGAATATAATTTTTCCGTATATTTTTGGTTTCTTAAGTATATATATATATATATATATATATATATATATATATATATATATATATATA